>NC_048222.1:41343995-41444983 GCF_002007445.2 Ailuropoda melanoleuca
AAGGGACCTCCACACTGTTTTCCAGAGTGGCTGTACCAACTTGCATTCCCACCAACAATGTAGGAGGGAGGGAATACTTTCTAATCACTCTTCATTTCCATTAAATTCTATTTGGATGAAGGAGAATAACATTTTACTACTTTAATTGATAACGCTAATGTCCTCTTAGGGAGAGAAGTTTTCTTGTTGGGAAATCCTGTTTTGTTTTTTTTCCTCCAAGTTTTTATTTAAATTCCAGTTAAGATACAGTGTAATATTAGTTTCAGGTGTAGAATTTAGTCCTTCAATACTTATATACAACACCCGGTGCTCATTACAAGTGCACTCCTTAATCCCCATCACCTATTTAACCCACCGGCCTACCCACCTCTCCTCTGGTCACCATCAGTTTGTTCTCTAGAGTTAAGAGTCTGTTTCTTGGTTTGCCTCTCTTTCTCCCCCCTATGTTTGTTTGTTTTGTTTCTTAAATTCCACATATGAGTGAAGTCATATGGTATTTGTTTTTCTCTGACAGACTTATTTCACATAGCATAATTCTCTGTAGCTCTATCCACATTGTTGCAAATAGCAAGATTGCATTCTTTTTAATGGCTGGGTGATATCCCATTGTATATAGGCACCGCATCTTCTTTATCCATTCATCAGTTGATGGACATCTGGGCTCTTTCCATAATTTGGCTATTGTTGACAACTGCTATAAACATGGAGGTGCACGTATCTCTTCGAATTAGTGTTTTTGTATCCTTTGGGTAAATACCTAGTAGTGCCATTGCTGGGTTGTAGGGTAGTTCTATTTTTAACCTTTTGAGGAACCTGCATACTGTTTTCCAGAATAGCTGTACCACTTTGCATTCCCACCAACAGAGCACGAGGGTTCCCCTTTCTCTGCATCCTCACCAACACCTGTTGTTTCTTGTGTTGTTAATTTTAGCCATTCTGACAGGTGTGAGGCCATATCTCATTGTCGTTTTTCATGTCCCTGAAAGTCATGTTGAGCATCTTTTCATGTGTCTGTTGGCCATCTGTATGTTTTCTTCAGAAAAATGTCGGTTCATGTCTTCTGCCAATTTTTTAACTGCATTATTTGTTAACATCATTTTGGATGTTTGAGTTTGAATTTTATAAGATCTTTACATATTTTGGATCACTAGCCCTTTATCGGATATGTCATTTGTAAATATCTTCTCCCATTCCACAGGTTGCCTTTTAGTTTTGTTGATTGTTTCCTTCTCTGTGCAGAAAATTTTATTTGGATGAAGTCCCAATAGTTTATTTTTGCTTTTGTTTCCCTTGCCTCAGGAGACATATCTAGTAAGAAACTGCTTGGCCGATGTCAAAGAGGTTGCTGCCTCTGTTCTCCTCTAGGGTTTTAATGGTTTCCTGTCTCACATTTAGACCTTTAACCAATTTTGAATTTATCTTTGTGTATAGAATAAGAAAGTGGTCCAGTTTCATTCTTTTGCATGTTGCTGTCCAGTGGGAAATCCCGTATTTTAATAAGTGCTTGAACTTGTGAGCACCCACATACACTGCCTCCCAATCCTATCCTGAAGGTGTCAGTTGGTCGCAAGCTTCAGAAGACAGAACACAGCATCTACAACAGAGGAGATGGGAAGGAGAGACGAAAGTGGGGAAGGTGGTATGGAGATGAGAGTTTTGCTAGATTTAATGTAACCCTCTCTCCAGGAATCCTACAAGATTGTCTACATCTACTAAATGAGTAACTTCTATTTTTTTTTAAAGATTTTTTTTTAAATTTATTCGACAGAGATAGAGACAGCCAGCGAGAGAGGGAACACAAGCAGGGGGAGTGGGAGAGGAAGAAGCAGGCTCATAGCGGAAGAGCCTGATGTGGGGCTTGATCCCACAACGCCGGGATCACGCCCTGAGCTGAAGGCAGACGCCTAACCGCTGTGCCACCCAGGCGCCCCAAATGAGTGACTTTTATTGTTGGAACTGGAGAAAGGGCCTAAGCTGAAGTGGTTCAGAACAGAAATAATATGTGAGATTCAGGCTCTCGGAGGCCCAGATGACCCTGAGGACCTAGAGCTCACTGGGTATTTACAAAAATCTTGGGAGGGCCTTGAACATCCACAAGCAGTGGAGGTGAAGGGGATTTGAGTGAGTTGTACTTAACCTTTGAGGAGTAGGGAGGCCCAGTTGATACTCTGGGCCTCTGCATGGTACAGCCTTCAATATCATCAATTTCGACACTGTACCCTTTGACCATAATTGGCCGAGAGCTCTCCCGGAAACAACCTGAGGCAGCATCCAGAGCTCAGCTTCCTTTAAGCCTCTGTTTTCACTCAGTCTCCTCCTGTCATTATTCTGTTGTGCAGATCCCAATGTCCATCACCTCCTGCAAATACTTCAAGTCCCTTGTCCCTTTTTCTTTCCATTGCATTTACCTTACCTGGGAAAACTACGACCATGGAGTGACCCAGCCATCCTCTCTGATCCTTAACTTCCTATCACAAACCTAATAACACACCTACATCGAAGCTTTTCATCTTTCATATTAGAATGGAGAGACATGCTGTCTCCTCCTATCTCTTCCCTCTATGATCTGGATCCCAGTCTGTCTGTCTTTTCAAGGTTTTTGCTTCTTTGATTTACATACATATAAATCAATATACATATGACAATCAATACACTTGTAACAATACACATCTAAGAATGCATATGTGAAACACATCTATAAGTGCTCAATAGCAGCACTGTTCACAGTTGCAAAACCCTCAAACCATTCCAAATGTTTATCAACAAGAAAATGGTTAAATAAATCATGGCACATCTGATAATGGAATAATATATAGCAGTGAAAAATTTCTAAACTACAATTGTCTGAAACAACATGGAAAAATCACAAAACGAAATATGGAGTGAGAAAAGCAAGACTAAGCAGATTACATATTTTGATATCATTTGTATAAAGCTCAAAAAGAAGCAATATTAAACAATATATTGCTTACATTTTTAGGCCTATACATACATACTAAAACTAGTTTTTAAAGGAATGATAAATACAAAATTCAGGATAGTGGTGGTCTCAGTGGGATGGGAGAGTCAGGGGAATGGGAGAAGGGATAAACATATAGCTAGGAATAGTTCTTAGGTTGGATGGCATGTTGACAGGTGTGTGTATGCTATCGTTATATTTTATAACATACATGAATATTACATATTTTATAGGTATCAAAAATTATATACAAATAATATTTAAAATCTTCAGGGGCTATGAAAAAACAGAATCTATAATGAGACCCCTCTGTTCAAAACAGCTATCCTAATCTTGTTGTTTCATTCTTTCCACCAACACAAGCTGAGTCAAGTAGATCAGTTTCTTTATTGAAGCTTAATCATTTTTTTTTTTTAAGTAGGCTCCATGCCCACCACGGGGCTTGAACTCAAGACTGTGAGATCAAGAGTCGCATGCTCTACAGACTGAGCCAGCTGGGTGCTCCTAAGCTTAATCATTTTTTATGTTTCTATTATTTTCCTTATCTTAGGGCAATTTCCCATACATATATCCAAATCGGAGTAAATTCTAAGATTCTGCTCAAGTTCTAGATCTTTCCAGAAGTCTTTCCTGATTACTCCAGCTATTGTTCATCTTTCTTCTAGCGCTTATCAACTTTCGGTTTCCAAGTAAATCAGCATTTAATTGTATATTGTCTTTCTTTTTCTTTTATCATTTATAATTAGTCAACGTGTGTTAGCTGGGGTTCTTCATTGCAAGTAACAGAATCCAGTCTCCTCTCATTACTAGTTTAAATAGAAAAGAAAGGTATTAAAGGATACAGATGGCTCCCACAATCTGAGTGGGCAGAAAATAAGGCTTGGGAACTACACAGTACTAATGCCCAAATTGTGTTATTCTGCTGCTCCATTGGAGACCCCAGAAGCCTGGTGGTAGTAAGTCCACGGTTAGGTACCAGTGCCTCTACCTCTGAGCAAAAGTGGACTTCCACTCTCACCGCTGATGCTAGATGCTGAGCATGACCACTAGCACCTCTAGCCCTGCTGCCCTTGGAAGGTGGTTATTATTATTATGGGGGAGGGTGGTCAGAACAGATTGTAAACAGTGCCTCTGTCTTCACTTCACCCTTTTCTGACCTAAAATCTCATTCATTTGTGGAAACTGGGGCAACCAGTGTATATCTAGCAGTAAGGAACCTTGCAGAGGTAAGTTTTCAACTTTTGTCTTAGGGATAAACTCATAAAATGACAGGAGTCCCTAAACATAGCATATTCAAAATTTATATTAACTCATTTGATTTATTACCTAAAAGAGTACTCAAGAGGTACCTGTTGGTTTATTACTATTCCGTGTCCTCCATTAAAATAGTACCTTGGGAATCATCTAATTCACACCTTTTGTATTACAAAAAAGCAAAGGGACTCAGAGCAATAAAGTGATTTGATCATGTCAGACTTTTAAGTTCTTAGTAGAGCTGATAATGTGGTTTAAGAATGTATTCTAGGAAAGATTCCAAAAGGCATAACACAATGCACAGTGATGTAATAGTCCTCTTATGCTGAGGATTGTTTGTGTGCGTTATTGTGAAAGTACCAGCTATTCATGTTCTTAGTATTTTTGGAAATACTCCAAAATTGTAGATTTGAAAAATAAATGTATTAGTTTTATTATTTCTATTTTGTTATTTGAGGCAGTTGGCTATGTCCCCCAACACCTTTTTACCGCTTCCACAGTAACAGAAACCCTAAATTTTTTCTGGGCCATGACCACTAACAATAAAGATTATGTTCCCAGTCTCCTTTGCAGCTGTGTGTGGCCATGTGATTACATTCTGCATAATGAGATGTAAACAGAATTGTATGCAATTTCTGGGAAATGTTCTTAAAAAGTGCTGTTTTTTCCTCTTTCCTGCTGACTGGAAGGCAGTTGGAGCTCTAGAAGCCATCTTGGACAACGAGGTGAACTTGAGAATGAGATGCTTATGTGGTAAACCCAAGAAGACAGGGGCCTGGATTCCTAACACCATGGAACCCTTTACCAACTGTGGACTCATTTCCTCCAGATATTTTTTTTTAAAGATTTTATGTATTTATTTGTCAGAGAGAGAGAGAAAAAAAGTGGGGCGAGTGGCAGGCAGAGAGAGAAGCAGGCTCCCTGCTGACCAGGGAGCCTGATGTGGGACTCGATTCCAGGATCCTGGGATCATGACCAGAGCCAAAGGCAGGTGCTTAACCAACTGAGCCACCCAGGCTTCCCCCTCCAGATTTCTTATACATGAGAAACAAATAAGCTTTCTATTTTGTTTATTGCTATTTCAGTTTATTTTAGTTTTTTTTGTTACTTGTAGCTGAATCAGATCTGAATTTATTATTTCTGGCCTTGGCCATCTTAATTGCTAATGCTGATGTAGACCTGGTTGGTTGATATGATCCCAACTTAAGCATGTCATGTACAAGCCAGGGACAAATAGATGTCATTGTCTTGAGACACAGTCCCCAAATACACAGTAGACCACTACCACCAGCCAGCCCAGCACTCACCTAAGTGTTAAGCTCAAATAACACCAACCAATCAACAAGAATCTGAGACTTCACTTTTTTAATGTGAGATAGAAATAGTTCATAGTCTTTTGGTTTTAAAAGATGTATTCCATTCCTCTTTTTTCAAACCTCATCTCTGGACTGGGTGGGTTCTCTGCTTGCCAGAAAAACTTTTACACTCCACACTCAACCTTTACTCTTTAATAGTCTTTTTCTTTCTTTTTTTTTTTTTTTAAGATTTTATTTATTTGACAGAGATAGAGACAGCCAGCGAGAGAGGGAACACAAGCAGGGGGAGTGGGAGAGGAAGAAGCAGGCTTATAGTGGTGGAGCCTGATGTGGGGCTCGATCCCATAACATTGGGATCACACCCTGAGCCGAAGGCAGACACTTAACCGCTGTGCCACCCAGGCGCCCCAATAGTCTTTTTCTTTAATACTACTCACTTTTAGGGGCACCTGGGTGGCTCAGTCGTTAGGCATCTGCCTTCAGCTCAGGGTGTGATCCTAGCGTTCTGGGATCGAGCCCCATGTCAGGCTCTTCCGCTGGGAGCCTCCTTCTTCCTCTCCCACTCCCCCTGCTTGTGTTCCCTCTCTCACTGGCTGTCTCTCTCTCTGTCAAATGAATAAATAAAATCTTTAAAAAAAAAATACAGGGCGCCTGGGTGGCACAGCGGTTAAGCGTCTGCCTTCCGCTCAGGGCGTGATCCCGGCGTTATGGGATCGAGCCCCACATCAGGCTCCTTTGCTATGCCTGCTTCTTCCTCTCCCACTCCCCCTGCTTGTGTTCCCTCTCTTGCTGGCTGTCTCTATCTCTGTCGAAGAAATAAATAAAATCTTTAAAAAAAAATAAAATAAAAATACTACTCACTTTTAAAAACATTAAACTCTTGGGGTGCCTGGCTGGCTCAGTCAGTAGAGTATGTGACTTCTGATCTCAGGGTTGTGAGTTCCAGCCCCACGTTGGTTGTAGAGATTAAAATAAAATCTTTAAAACAAAGAAACAAAAAACCATTAAGCTATTTTAAAAGCATGCTAATGACATGGTCCGTGGGAAAGCTATCTTCATATCTCTGGCAAAATTGCTATGGAAAATATATTTCTAGTATTCCTCACATATGAACAAAAAAGACAATTAGACTTTGACAATAATATGTCAGTAGTAGTTATAGTCACATGGGCCCACAAATTACTTACCAAGGTCTTTACATTTTCTCAAAAGGTCAAACATTCTAAAAATTTTATGGATAATAAAAAGTAACATTAAGTACTATAATTTCATCCTCCTCATAACCCTATCCAGTAGGTTCTGTTATTAATACTGAGAAAATGGAAGCACAGGCCAAGGTCACTAAGTAGTAAATGATGAAACTGAGGTTCAAACCCTCAGAGCTTTTGCTCTGGGCTTTTGTGTGTGGGAGTGGGTGAGGGGACAGGCATAACTTTTCAATTTCTTGAAGTGCTTTTACATTTACTTTATTTGTGTGGAATATACACTATTACCTAGATAATTGGAAGAATGCCTCTTGTCTCAGTTATTCAGACTTTTGAAGTTGACATAGTTCCCATTCAAATTAATGTTAATTTTCTTTCTTTCTTTTTTTAAAGATTTTAAGTAATCTCTACACCGAACATGGGGCTCAAACTTGCAACCCTGGAGATCAAGAGTCACATGCTCTACCTACTGAACAAGCCAGGCATCCCAGTGTTCATTTTCTTAATTGCTTAATATTGATATATATTATCTTTTTTTTTTTTTAAGATTTTATTTATTTATTCAACAGAGATAGAGACAGCCAGCGAGAGAGGGAACAGAAGCAGGGGGATGGGAGAGGAAGAAGCAGGCTCATAGCGGAAGAGCCTGATGTGGGGCTCGATCCCATAACGCCAGGATCACGCCCTGAGCCGAAGGCAGACGCCCAACCGCTGTGCCACCCAGGCGCCCCGATATATATTATCTTGCATGTATAGATATAAATAAATGAGTTTTATACAAATTTTTACATAAACAAATGTATTGAAATAAAATCATAAAACTAAGGAAAATGTACAGGTACATATTTGCATACATAATTTTCGATCATATATTGCAATTTATTTTATCTTATCCTTCTCACACATTTGATTTATTCTTTTATAATTTCAATAAAATACTTCAAGCTATAGAAAAGTAGAGAGAATAATGTTGCAAACACTACTCATCTTCATGGTTTGTCAAATCTTGATGCTGTATTTGCTGCAGATCTCTGTTTTTTGAATAGTTAATGTATTTCTATGTTCAAAAAAGGTACAGGGGCGCCTGGGTGGCTCAGGTTGTAGAGCGAGTGACTCTTGATGTCAGGGTCATGAGTTCTGACCCCACTTTGGGGTAAAGCTTACTTTAAAAAAAAGGTACAGAGTTAAGTCCCCCACCTACCTCATCCCATATGCCCAGTTCCAATCCCCACAGGTATTAGTTATATATTTATTTTTCTCACCTGCGTGTATGTGCGGGCATATAAGTAAATACGAATATGTTTGGACTCACTTTTTTTTAAGTAAACTCTACCAAGAGGGGCTTGAACTCATTACCCTGAGATCAAGAGCCCCCGCTCTACCGACTGAGCCAGTCGTCAGGTGCCCCTGAACTCATTTAAAAAAAAAATTATAAAGGTAACGTATTTTTTACATTTTTGTGTCTACACTCCTAACACTAACTCTTTACCACCTCTCTTCTCAGCTCATTATTCAATAAGCAATAAAACTCAATGTTCAAGGAATTGTTATTAACTCCGAAGAATCGGTAATTTCTTGTCAAATTCTTTCGGTTCTATTCTTTCTGCTCCATCCACAAGCCAGTTTTCTAGAAAACAGACCTTTCCTCAAAGTCTAAAACACCTACAGCTCAACAAAAACGAGTTTTAAGCAAATAAAGTTCACCTCCTCTGAGGAATTACGGAGGGCGGAAGCCGTGGGAGGGGCGCGGTGGGCGGGCGGGACCCCGGAAAGGCGGGGACGGACGCGAGTGGGCGGCACCCGTGGGGAGGCGGGTCCCGCGGGCTCCGCCCAAGCCCTGCGCAGATTTGGCGCCAAACGCCGAGGCCTCCTCTCGCGGCGGGATCTCCAGAGTCTCGCGATCCACGCGGTTTGGCCGCGGCGCCTAGCCTCCCGCTGTGGCCGCAGCCGTGCGCGTGAGGTGAGAGCGGGCGCGGGGCGAGTGGAGGGCTGCGGGGGAGCGGCGGTCGAGCGTGGAGGGCGGAGAGTAGGGGTGCTGGGGGGTCGCGGGGAGGGAGTGTGGAGGCTGGGGGAAAAGACTGAGATGGACCTGGGCAGAGTGGTACGGAGAGGCCCCGACCTGTGGGGAAGAGGGCGGGCACTTTTACCTGTCGTTTCTCTTTCGGGTCCGGCTCTCGCCAAACCCAGCCTTTTAGCGGGAGGAACGTGCATCAGTCCACCTTCACGTCGCCGGCGACCTTCTGTACCGGGGCGTCTAGGCCTAGAAAGCGTCGTGTGAATGTGGGATGAATGGATGAATGAAGTTGAAGGGAGACAAGGGGGGGCGGGGATGGGAAGGGTGGTGGGGGAAATGGGGTGGGAAAGTGGTTTTTGAGTGGCTAGCAAAGGAAGACATGGAGTCAGTCTGGCGGGACTTCCCTTTAGACTCGGGCTACTGTTTTGGTAATTTGGATGAAGTTGGACATTGGACCCCTAAGGTTCTGGGAAGGAATTGGAGTTTGGATATTCAGCTTTGTTACTTTCACTCCTGTGAGAGTTTGAGGACTAGAGGGGGTAAGGTAAGGGAATATCAGTGTCTAAAAACAGTATGCAACCACCATCTAGAAGTGAAAGATAGACAGCTACCTATTCACCACCAGTTTACTGACAAACCCCACCCCATGCTTGGCCAGTTCCTTACATTGCATCTTGCTACACATAAGGTAGTTTGTGCCCTGCCATCAAATTCACAGCTGGCTCTTGTCAAAAGTGTGAACCCCATTTCTTCCCAAAGAAACTTGACTAGAATTAAACTTAACTTGAATATACTTATTGTAGATAGGAAACTACTTTAGATTATATGACCTCTAGTCCTGCCTTTCCAATTTTGAAAATCTATGGTTAATTGAACCTTACTTGAAGATAAGGTGGGTCATCATCAGGAATTGATATGTTGTTTTGTTTTTATGTGTCTGTGGTCATGCAAATTTAGAATTGGAGAGACTTTAGGGATCATTTAGCTCTACTAGTTTCACAGTTTGAGGGAAGCTTTGGAGTTTTTATTCCTTCATTCAACAAATATTTATGGAGCACCTGCTGTATAACCAGGTTTGGGGATACAGTGGTGGAACACAAAGAGACTCACCTGGTCTTTGCCTTTTTAGAGCTGCAGTTTAGTATGGAAGGCAAACATTAGTCAAATCACAGAAATGGAACATAATATTGAAACTGGGTAAGTGCTATGAAATTGGTACTTGACACGTTGAATGTTTATTATAGGAGGATTTAATTCAGGGAAATTGGGGTAGACTTATCTGAGGAGGTGAGAGTCGAGATCTGAAAGAGATAAGGAGTCTGGGAAGAGCCTTCAAGATAGGAAACAGCAAAGGACTCAGGCCTGAGGGATATGGCTCTTTAAAGAAACTGAAAGAAGACAGCATGAAGAGTTTGTGAAGTGAGTCTGGAGAAGTAGAAAGGTGCCAAACCAGGCAGAGCCTTGGAGTTTTATCATTAGCCCAAGAGCAGTAGGAAGCCACTGAAATATTTAAGCTAAGTGGTAATGTGATTGCCTTTACATTTCCAGAGCTTCAGTCTAGCTGTTATATGGAGAATGGTTTGAAAAAAGCAAAAGTGGTTATGAGTAATGGAGTAACCAAAGGAAGAAATGTTAGGAAGTGGTTGTGGAGATAAGGAGAACTGAAAGACTTAACCGATGTGTAGGAGGTAAAATGACAGGATATGTAGGATGGGGGAAGGAAGTATCAACGATGACTTATAGATTTCTTTTTTTTTTTTTTTAAGATTTTATTTATTTATTTGTCAGAGAAAGAGCACAGGCAGGGGGAGCGGCACGCAGAGCAGGCAGAGGGAGAAGCAGACTCCCTGCTGAATAAGGAGCCCAATGTGGGACTTGATCCCAGGACCCTGGGATCATGACCTGAGCTGAAGGCAGACACTTAACCGACTGAGCCACCCAGGCGTCCCGACTTATAGGTTTCTTACTTGCATGGCTGGATAGATGTCACTCACTGAATTGGAAAAATTCAGAAGTTTGGTTTTGTACATTAGAAGTTACAGTTGCCTTTGTGAAATTGAAGAGCTGTAAAGTGAGAAGTAGGGATCTGGAGCTCAGATTTGATGCCTAGGGTAAAGATAAAAAATTAGAGATAAATGTTCATCTATAAATGATTATTAAAACCATGCACATCAAGAAGTGAAGAGGGCCTAGCATGGAGTCTTAAATGCTTACTGACCAGGTTAGGAGAAGATGAATCTGCACAGAAGATCCAGGAGGAGTGTCCAGAAAGGGAGGAAAACCAAGTACTGTGTTTCAGAAGCGAACAAAAATACTTTAGATGTTGCTAAGAGGTCAAGTTCAATGGTACTGAAAAGCATTCTTTCAAGTTATCAGCCTGAGGATTATTTCCCTTCCATGAAAGGAAACCTTAACTAGAAGATAAATATGTAAACAGATTTTTTAAAAAGTTGCTCTGGTTAAAGTGGGGGTGAGGTACCTGAACCCTGCCTATTTCACACCCATTTGGACCATAGTTTGAAACCCTCTGAGGGGAGACTCAACAGTTGAGGTAAAATAATTTGCTGAAAATCATGCAGTTATTGGGTGGTAGGGTCTATGTTAGAACTCACTTCTTCTGATTTCTAACCTAGTTGTTTTTTCCCATAACCAGTCTCCACTTCTTTTCATGATGTGGGTTTGAAATACAGTTTAACTGACGGAAACACATGCATTTTCCTGCAGGTGGAACTTAACTGTGTGGTAGGGAGACTACTTGGATGAATAAATATGTTTATTTATTTTTTTCTCGTAGAGGAAAAGATGCTGGAGCCACAGGAGAATGGCTTGATTGACCTACCAGATTATGAACATGTAGAAGATGAAACTTTTCCTCCTTTTCCACCTCCAGCCTCTCCACAGAGAGAAGATGGTGAAGGAGCTGAACCTGATGAAGGTCTGTATAGAGTTCCAAGAAAGTGCCTGTGTTCAGTTATCCATCTGTTAGCATAGAAATCATATATTTTATAACTGAGGCTTAAACTGTTTAAGTAATATTAAATCTTGGTATATTTCACCAGAGTCAGGGAGAGGAGTACCTGTTCCTGTACCTCCAAAGAGAACAGTTAAACGGAATATACCCAAGCTGGATGCTCAGAGGTACATTTACTATTTCCTTAAACATTTATTCTTTTTTTTATGTTATTTTTTTCCTGCTCATATTAAAAACTTTTAGTTGGGATGATTTGGAGATCAGATATTTGTCTTTTTTTTTTTTTAAGATTTATTTATTTATTTATTTATTTGAGAGAGAGTGGTGGGGGTGCAGAAGGAGGGAAAGAGAGAATCTCAAGCAGACTCCCCACTGAGTGTGGAGCCCACTGTGGGGCTTAATCTCAGGACCCTGAGATCGTGACCTGAGCCGAAATCAAGAGTTGAATGCTGAACTGACTGAGCCAGCCAGGCACATTTTTTTTTTTCAGTTCAGCAGATAATATTTTTTCTGCTTATGATTTTGCTTTGGCCTTGATGACTCTAGAAAAACTGAAATTCAAAACATATTTCTCTTCACAGATTAATTTCAGAGAGGGGGCTTCCAGCATTAAGGCATGTGTTTGATAAGGCAAAATTTAAAGGTAAAGGTCATGAGGTAAGAAATGTCTGATTTTTATTCTTTGTTCTTTCAAATATCAGTAGAACTGTGGTCCCATTATCATGTTCTGAGGAATCTCAGAATGTTTCACAAATACTATCATTTATCATCATATCTCTTGAGAAACTAAGATGTGGTGGAAAGGGCACTACTTGAAGAATCAGAAAACATGTCTTATAGTCTCATTTTTGCCATTATATGGCTTTAGGAAAATCATAACTAAGTCTGTAAGCTCTGAGTTTGTACTTTATAATTTCTAGGAGTAAAATTGACTTAGTCTACCTTAAAGAGTGATTTTAGGTTTCAAGAGAGCAAAGACTTTACCTGTATCAATCACTTAAGTGTCCCCAAAGTATGACACATATCTTGTCATGTGTCTGATTTGTAATAGGCATCATTTAAGTTGAAAAATGAAGACATTTAAGAACTGTTGATCACTGTCTAAATCTATATTTTAAAAGTCTCTTTTTTTTTTTTTTCAAGTGGGCTCCATGCTTTACTTGAACTCATGACCGTGAGATCAAGACCTGGGCTGAGATTAAGAGTCAGATGCTTAATTGACTGAGCCACCCAGACACCCCTAAAAGTCTCTTTGAATGAAGTAGAGTGTAGATACAATTTTTTGCAGTTATCTTGGTAGAGCTTTGCAGTTTATGAAGTTTTTTCAAATATATTCTTTAATTCTCAAACCTGTGGGGTAGGTGTGTTGATCCCATTATCTAGTTAAGGAAATGGAATTTTAGAGTTCTTTTAAAGCTTTTATTTAGTTGTTTGACAGAGAGTGAGCATAAGCAGAGGGAGTGGCAGAAACAGACTCCCCACTGAGGAGGGAGCCTGATGCAGGGCTCCATCCCAGGACCCTGGGATCATGACCTGAGCTGAGGGCAGACGCTTAACTGACTGAGCCACCCAGGCGCTGGGAATTTTTAGAGTTTTAAGTGTCCAATGCCAACAGTTAAGGGCAGAGCTTAGACTTCCCCTTTCATAGCCCAGCCAGAGTAATGTATGTTAATACAACAGTGAGCACCATCTTAGTGTGGTATGCAGGATAGTGTGAAAGAGGGAAGAGGCTGGAAGCAGATAGTGGTTCAGATACTGTCACACTACCAGGCTGAAGGTGAACAAGGTGAAGATAGCCTGATAGGGTAGTAGTAGAGAGGTAAACAACATGTAGCACATGTAGGCAATTGGATATAAGGAGGTAGTAAGAAGTCAGAAATAATCCCAAGGGGCGCCTGGGTGGCACAGCGGTTAAGCGTCTGCCTTCGGCTCAGGGCGTGATCCCAGCGTTACGGGATCGAGCCCCACATCAGGCTCCTCTGCTATGAGCCTGCTTCTTCCTCTCCCACTCCCCCTGCTTGTGTTCCCTCTCTTGCTGGCTGTCTCTATCTCTGTCAAATAAATAAATAAAATCTTTAAAAAAAAAAAAAAAAAAAAAAAAAAAGAAATAATCCCAAGAGGGGGGCCCGGCTGGGTCAGTTGGTAGAGCATGTGGCTCCTGATCTTGGGGTTGTGAATACAAGCCCCACCCTGGGTGTAGAGCTTACCTAAAAATAAATAAATAAAAATAAAAACAAAAAATCTAAGATCTCAAAGCTGGGAGACTGAAAAGTTGTAGTACCTTTGCTCAGCTTCCGTGGATAGGAAGAGAATAGAAGTCTGTGTCCTATTTTGCCACAAAACTAAATGTAAATCAGAATGTTTTAAAAGCATACCCATCTCAAAAAAAAAAAAAAAAAGGGACACCTAGCTGGCTCAGTTAGTGGAGCATGGGACTCGATCTTGGGGTTGTGAGTTCAAGCCCCATGTCGGGCGTAGAGCTTACTTAAAAAAACAAAAAAAACCCAGACCATCTCAGTTAATTCATTGTCCTTGTTGAAATTTTCAGGTTGTAATGATGAAATTGGTGCTTTGAATTTAATGAAGTCTTCATTATTTTCATAATAAGTACTTTATTAAAATAAATGAGTTTATATGAAGGATAAAAATTTCGTGTTTCTTCACTGGGTGAGGGTGGGCTCCGTGAGTTTATGCTATTTAGTCTTCTGTACTTTGCCCTTGGAGATTCTTACTGTTTTGCCACAAAGTTGAATCCTCACTGCTTTTTTCTCTGTGTATGACTTGGGACATATTTAGGTGTATTTAGGTGTTTCTTTTGTGACCCTCAGGTCTAACATGATGTTGTGAGGTGACTGACCAGCTACCCCCAACAATTGGAAAATAATCTTAGATGATTGAATTAAAAACAAACAAACTTATCTTTATTATCAGAATGAGAAGGATAACACTTGCTATTATTACTATAATATACGTGCTGCTGAAGCAAGCACAGCCTCTCAGTATTAGATGTTTAGTTACTGGTAGGGTTGACCATTGGCTTCTTAGAAAGAAGGGGTAACAACAATAATAGCCAGTATTTGAGTATATACTTTGTGTCAGACACTTTACTTGTATTACTTATTTCTCATGACCCTACAAAGTGTGTATAATATTATTCTCATTTTATACGTGAAAAAGAAGGCACAGCAGCAAAGTGATTTGCTTAAAGTCACGCAGCTATTACGTAGCAGGATTGAGATTTGATTCTATATAGTGTGATCCAGAGCCTGTGCTTTTGACTATTCTATTTTTTTTATTATTATTTATCTGAGAAGCAGACTCCCTGTTGAACAGGGATTCCAATGCAAGACTTGATCCCAGGATCCTGGGATCACAACCTGAGCCCAAGGTAGACGCTTAACCAACTGAGCCACCAGGCATCCCTTGACTATTCTATTTTAAAATACTGTTAAGGGGGGGCGCCTGGGTGGCACAGCGGTTGAGCGTCTGCCTTCAGCTCAGGGCGTGATCCTGGCGTTCTGGGATCGAGCCCCACATCAGGCTCCTCCACTATGAGCCTGCTTCTTCTTCTCCCACTCCCCCTGCTTGTGTTCCCTCTCTCGCTGGCTGTCTCTATCTCTGTTGAATAAATAAATAAAATCTTTAAAAAAAAAAAAAGACTTAAAAAAAAATACTGTTAAGGGGCACCTGGGTGGTTCAGTTAAGTGTCTAACTCTTGGTTTCCACTTGGGTCATGATCTCAGGGTTGTGAGATCAAGAGAGCCCCACGTCCGGCTCCGCGCTCGGTGGGGAGTCTGCTTGGGGATTTCTCTCCCTCTGTCCTCTCTGCTGTCCCTTACACACTCTTTCTCAAAAATAAATAAATCTTTAAAATACTGTTAAGAGAAGAATAAAATATTTCACATTAAAACCAGGAATTTGGAATTTTGTTATTCATTAGTCCAGTTTATTAAACTTTTTCATTTACATTTTTAAAAATTTTAATATTAAATTGAAATTTCATATATAAAGAGGAATTGTGCCCTGAGAACGTTTGAACTGTTGTTGCTAGTCTTTGTACTTTGCCCTGGGGATTTCTAAATATATTTTCACAGTTTTGAATTCTCAATGCTTTGTTCTCTATATATGATTTAGGGGCCTGTCATTTTGTTTAGTTAGTCCTAAAAGGTATCTTGACATATTTTATTAAAGCTTATTTTCACATATTACTTTACAGTTCTGAAAAGATATTTGATTATCCATCAGCCTTCAGCCCAGATCGGGCTTCCTGCTCAGCAGGGAGCCTGCTTGTCCCTCTCCCTCTGCTGCTCCACTTGCTTGTGCTCTCTCTTGTGCATGCGCGCTCTCACAAATAAATAAATAAATAAATTTTTAAAAAGATTTTATTATTTATTTGAGAGAGAGAGAGAGTGAGTGAGAGAGAGCATGAGCAAGGGGAGGGGGAGAAGCAGGCTCCCCTGGACATGGGGCTCGATCCCAGGACCCCAGGATCATGACCTGAGCCGAAGGCAGATGCTTAACCGACTCAGCCACTCAGGCGCCCTAAATAAATAAATTCTTAAAAAAAAAAGAAAGGGTACATGATTATCTTTTAATTTTTATTTAATTTTCATACTGGGGTTTGTTTTTTTTTTAAGTCTATATCCAGTGCTCTTCTAGACTGCAGTCCTCTAAGCTCAAAAAACAGTTTTCTTCTTAAAGTTTCTTCAGAAGTTTCTTAACCTTATAAATATAAGATGATACCAGTGACTTTAACATTACTATTCAATTCTAAAATCTGCTGACAAGGTCAGTTGTGAGAATGAGTCTTCTGTTTAGCATTTTTATTTTTATGTGCCAGGCTGAAGACTTGAAAACGCTAATCAGACACATGGAGCATTGGGCACATAGGCTATTCCCTAAACTGCAGTTCGAGGATTTTATTGACAGAGTTGAATACCTGGGAAGTAAAAAGGAAGTTCAGGTAGGTATTGAGATTATTATGAATATCATTCATAATGCTAAATAGTGCCACGGATGGATTTTAGTTGAAGCTAAGTCACTGTTGGGTATTTTCATTTTGAAATCTGTCGTGGTCGAAGAAAAATTAATAGTAGTTATTTGAAGAACAACTTTTTTGAAACTAAGAATTGAATAAATACTCCTTTTCCCCCAAATGTTACTGATGAAAATGTAAAAATATCTTTATTTTCAGACCTGTTTAAAACGAATTCGACTTGACCTGCCTATTTCACATGAAGATTTTATTAGCAATAATGGTAAGAATATAGGTTTATTTATGTATTTATTTATTTTAAAGATTTTATTTATTTGAGAGAGAGAGAGAAAGAGTGCACCATCAGGGTGAGCAGCAGGCAGAGGGAGAGGGAGAAGCAGGCTCCCCACTGAGCAGGGAGCCCAACGTGGGGTTCAATCCCAGGACCCTGGGACCATGACCTGAGCCGAAGGCAGATGCTTAACTGACTGAGCCACCCGGGCACCCTATAGGTTTATTTATAATATTTTTGCTTTTAGAAATAGATCTAGTTGGGGGCAGGGGTAGATTAAGCACTGAGTTCTTCTATGTTGGGTAACTGAGTAAACATAATTACAGTAAATAGGAATGAGTTAAAATGCCTTGGTACATCTAGAATGTTTGACACTTGTTTCTTAAAGGCATGCCTGCAGTGCCATTAAGAGATGTTGTAAAAATATATTTAGTCACAGAAGCTGAGCCTTTGAGAACTGATTACCCATTGATCCTTTGTAGTGCTTGGTTAATGAAGATAAATGACAAGATGTAGTCTTCTACATACACACCATTAAAAGTGGCTTTGGGGAATTAAAATAATTTGATGATGAAATAGTTTACATTTCTCTTAAGAGTACAGATCCTGTACATAGATAGTCCCCAACTTAACAGTGGTTTGACTTACGATTATTCGATGGTGCAGAAGTGATATGCATTTGGTGGAAACCATACTTAGAATTTCAGATTTTGATTTTCCCCCAGGCTAGCGGATGTGCTGACACTCTGCTGTGATGCTGGGCAGGAGCGGCCACGCTGCCCAGCCAGCCACATGATCATGAGGGTAAACGACCAGTAGACTGACAACCATTT
Source organism: Ailuropoda melanoleuca (assembly GCF_002007445.2). Classification (NCBI taxonomy): domain Eukaryota; kingdom Metazoa; phylum Chordata; class Mammalia; order Carnivora; family Ursidae; genus Ailuropoda; species Ailuropoda melanoleuca. Next base: position 41,361,815 of record NC_048222.1, read on the forward strand.
TGTACCCATACAACCGTTCTGTTTTCCACTTTCAGTACAGTATTCTGTAAATTACGTGAGATATTCAACACCATCTTATAAAATAGGCTTTGTATTACGTGATTTTGCCTAACTGGGCTAATGTCAGTGTTCTGAACACATTTAAGGTAGATGAGGTATATTAAATCCATTTTTAACTTAAGATATTGTCAACCCGGGGCGCCTGGGTAGCACAGCGGTTAAGCGTCTGCCTTCGGTTCAGGGCGTGATCCTGGCGTTCCGGGATCGAGCCCCACGTCAGGCTCCTCTGCTGGGAGCCTGCTTCTTCCTCTTCCACTCCCCCTGCTTGTGTTCCCTCTCTCACTGACTGTCTCTATCTCTGTCAAATAAATCAATAAAATCTTAAAAAAAAAAAAAAGATATTGTCAACTGATGATGGGCTTATCAGGATGTAACCCCATTTTTAGTTGAGGAAGATCTCTGTAGGTCTTCAGTAAGACCCATGTGACTGTTCCTGGTATTGATTGCATTTGTTAGTTGTACAGTGCAACCATAGGCAGTCACACACATCAAAACATATGGTTCCTGCCGACAGGGTCTGTATAGTTATCAGATTCTCTGTGCGATGGCTCCGTACATGTTTGTTCATTTTTGGTTTTTAAACTTTCAATACATGTGGTAGAAAATACAGGCTCCCTGTAGAATCCTCCCAAGTTATTTATAAACTGCTTTCAAAAATGTGAAGAATTGTGATTTAAATAGTCCAAGATTTAATATTTTGGTAAGATATGGTATGTATCAATGGCATAGGATTTGGTATATGGAAAGGAATCAATAGCTACAGTAAATTCCGCCGCACATACCACTGGATTAGGTAGTTTATTTGGTAGCAGTTTTTGAGCTGCATAGTGTGTGTTAGAATTTCAGGGATAAGGATGAGTAAGATCAGACCCCTTGTTTCATGAGCTAGCAGACTAATGAATGAGTGAGACATAACGTCACCTCTATTCTGATAGGTGCTGAAATTGGAGATAGATACAGGGCACAGGGTAGGGTGCAAAGGGGAGCATAGTTGCTTTTACCCAAGGGAAGGGGAAAGAAAGCAGAGGACAAATCACAAGTACTTTGAATGATAAGCAGTAGAGTTCAGGCAAAGGTGATTTTGAAGAGGGACTCATTTGTGCAGAAGCATAAATTAACACAGGACTGTCGATGGGATTATAGGTTTGCTGAAATGCTGGGTACATAGAAGAGGCCTCTGTCACACAGCCTTGTTTGTTGTTGAGTCTGTCTTCTCTGTATCCAAGAGAATGGTCTCTAGATCTTTTGGATAAGGCACTACAACAGTAAAGGTGTTTTGAGCATTTTATTAATTTACTTTTATAATACATGTACTACCGATATGATAAATAACACATTTTTTTTTTAAAGACTTCATTTATTTGAGAGAGAGAGCACGAGCGTGAGCATGAGCCAGGGGAGGGGCACAGGGAGAGGGAGAAGTAGATGCCCTGCTGAATGTGGAGCCCAATGCCAGGGCTCGATCCCAGGACCCTGAGATCATAACCTGAGCCGAAGTCAGATGCTTAACCAACTGAGCCACCCAGGCGCCCAATAATGTACATTTTTATTCTCATTAGAAGATTACCATGAGGTTTTAAAGTGACAACAATATTGCTTAATATTCTACTGAATATTTTCTTTCTTCCAAAATGTTGGGCTGATACCTGATCAGTGATTTCAGGGTGCGGTTGTAGATACAGTCGTTCCCCGCCCCCGCCCCAAATCTTGGTTTTACCTTACTCAGATTCATCCAAATAGAAGTAGAGTATCATTAACTGCATGTAACGTTTGGTATTCATTTTCCCATCCCAGTCACAATGCAAGGATTTTTGTTGACATTCACAAGCAAATTATCATCTACCTTTTTTCTTTTTTTAAAGATTTTATTTATTTGACACAGAGACAGCCAGTGAGAGAGACAGCCAGTGAGGGAGAGACAAGCAGGGGTAGTGGGAGAGGAAGAAGCAGGCTCCCAACAGAGGAGCCTGATGTGGGGCTCGATCCCAGAACACTGGGATCACATCCTGAGCTGAAGGCAGACACTTAATGACTGAGCCACCCAGGCGCCCCATCGTCTACCTTTTTTCAATCGTTTTTCTTTAAAGTTAATCAGGGGTTAAATTTTAGTATTTTGGGGGCACCTGGGTGGCTCAGTTGGTTAAGTGTCTGCCTTCAGCTCAGGTCATGATGCCAGAGGCCAGGGATCGAGCCCCGCATCGGGTTCCCTGCTCAGTGGGGAGTTGGTTTCTCCCTCTCCCTTTGCTCCTCCCCCTGCTCATGCTCTCTCTCTCTGGCTCACTCTCTCCCTCAAATAAATAAAATCTTTAAAAAAATAAATAAATTTTAATATTTGACAGATACATAGTCCTGTAGGTCCTCTGCTCAGAGCCCTGTGGTGGCTCCTTCTTTCACCCAAAGCAAAAGCCAAAATCCTTATAATGTCCTCTTTGGCCCTACAGTATCTCTTCCTTACCCCACCTCCGTTGCCTCTCTGAATGTATCTTTTACAGTTCTCCACTCAAACTGCTTTAGTGACTACTTGCCTCCTCGCTGTTCTTTGAATCTCCCAGGCACATTTTTGTCTTAAGGCTTTTGCACTCTTTTTTTTTTTTTTTTAAAGATTTTATTTATTTATTCGATAGCGACAGAGACAGCCAGCGAGAGAGGGAACACAAGCAGGGGGAGTGGGAGAGGAAGAAGCAGGCTCATAGAGGAGGAGCCTGATGTGGGGCTCAATCCCATAACGCTGGGATCACGCCCTGAGCCGAAGGCAGACGCTTAACTGCTGTGCCACCCAGGTGCCCCAAGGCTTTTGCACTCTTATACTCTGACTTGAACACATCCTTTGTCCTTCCTGCCCTCAAGTCTGCATGGCTCTCTAACCCCCTTCAAACTGTGCTCAAATGTCAACTCAGTGAAGTCTCCCTGACCACACTATTAAAATCATACTCCCACCCTCGGTCCTGATTCCCCTGTCCTTTTTCCCCCCATTGTAGTTATTTCCCTTATATTGTGTATTTGCTTATCTGTTAGTTTGTGTGTGCCAAGATGATGGCATCCTGTAGCATGTTGAATATTTATCTTAAACTTGTTTGCCATAGTCGCTTGCCTGTTGTGGCAATGAGTGAATTTCATGTGTGGTTCTCAATTTTTTAATCCCAGTTTTATCAGTCAAAGCTCTACCAGTGGTTATGTTCACATTGGTTTTCCATAAAACGTTGTATTAAAGAGACCATATGCTATTGAAGAGATCTTTCCTTTCATGGCTCACAAAAACAGTAGTTGATACCCCAAGGCACAGTATATACATAGGACAAGGTTAGTGTGTGTAAATTCATATTTCAAATGGTGGTCTTGGTGATATGATTTTATTTTATTTTTTTTTGCCTACTTGTCAGATCAGGTGGTGTCTTTTTTTTTTTTTAACCCTCTAATGTGAATGATGTAGGGAGAAGGTGAAGTGTCAGCTTTGCTGTTTTCTTAGTTCTCCCTTGTGTCTCTATTTTGTCCAACTTCTTTTCTATATATTGTTATTTTGCAAAAATCTTTTTAAGCTACCACTTGTGCATTTTGTTGGGGTTGTTTTGGTGTTAAAACTAGACAGTCTGCTTAACTGGGCAATCAGAATCAGCTGTATGTCACAGTATGCTGAAATTTAAAAAATGACTGAGGGCTCCGCTCTCCCGCCCTTCTGCGTGTGGAGCTGTCTGCCTTTAAGGTAGCATCCAGGCCACACAGTAACTGTCATATGGGTAAATATAGTTTGTCACTGCCTGTCTTTTAAGTTAGCTCAGTTTTTCTAAACTCTCAAATACAAATGGAAGATGATATTTACTTTCTGTACCCCTGGGGATCATGTTAGGAGCATCCTACTTTGAGATAACTGGTATATAGGACTTTAAGAATGGAATAGGACTAATGTAGAGAGCACAGTTCTTTAAATTAATGTGGAGATATGTCTGTAGATCTCTAAATTTATTTTTCTTTCACTTTTTTTTTTTTGAAAGGTGGTATTTTTAAGTAATCTCTACATGCAGTGTGGGTCTCAGATTCACAACCCCAAGATCAAGAGTCACATGCTCTGACTGAGCCAGCTAGGCACCCCTCCTTTTTCATTGTGTGTCTGAGTTTACCCTATTAAACAATAGCTTATATAAAATTATTACTGTGTTATATAGACACTATAGCAAGCTATTAAAATGTTTTTGTTCAATGTAAAGCAAGAATATGGTTTGAATTCTTTTAAGTTCATGAGCCCAAGCAGAAGATATTTTCTAATCATAACTAAGAACTTGTGCTTTCTGGGGCGCCTGGGTGGCACAGCGGTTGGTCTGCCTTCGGCTCTGGGCGTGATCCCGGCGTTATGGGATTGAGCCCCACGTCGGGCTCCTCCGCTGTGAGCCTGCTTCTTGCTCTCCTGCTCCCCCTGCTTGTGTTCCCTCTCTCACTGGCTGTCTCTATCTCTGTCAAATAAATAAATAAAATCTTTAAAAAAAAAAAAAAGAACTTGTGCTTTCTGTTCATGCATATTTTTAAACTAGTATTTCCATTTGACTATTTAAAATGTCTCTTTAAAATGATTTATAAATATTCCTTTTACTTGTTTGAATCAAGCACGTACAGGTTTCCTTGAACAACACGGGTTTGAAATTGAGCAGGTCCACTTAACGGATTTCTTACAGTTCAGTACAGTAAATGTGTTTTCTCCCCCTTAAGCTTTTCTTTAATAACATTTTCTTTTCTCTAGCTTACTTTAAAAGTACAGTATATAATACATTTAATATAGATAATAGGTGTTAATTGATTATGTTATTTGTATTCTGGTCAACAGTCGGCTATTAGTAGTTAACCTTGGGGGAGGCAAAAGTTCTATGTGGATTTTTGACTGTGCTGGGGGTCGGCATCCCTAACCCCTCTGTTGTTCAAGGGTCATCAGTATTTGGAACATTTTCACACCCCAGAGCAATTTGAAGAAACAGTTTCTTCAGTTCTGATACCTTGTTACTTTAAACTGGTTTTTAACTAAAAGCTGCATTAAGCCCTTTTTCTAACTACAGATGTACTTTCATTTCTACTGCAGATGAAGAAGGGGAAAATCTTGGCCATGACGTAACTGCTACCCAATTAGATCCCTTTTTGACAAACTCACTGGAAAGTGAGAATTTTGCTTCTGAGTCAAGTAGAAACCTAACAGAAGAACAACAACAGAAAATTGAGAGAAATAAACAACTGGCCTTGGAGAGAAGGCAGGCAAAGCTCCTGAGTAATAGTCAGTCCCTCGGAAATGGTACATTTTATGCTGGGTTTTATGTGCTACCATTAATATACCAGGGGCATGTTAGAAATTTTAACTTCTCTACAATCTGTAAAATAAAATGCCTCTAGGAATAGAAAAATCTGATATATTATGTATATCTGAGAAAAAGCGTGAGCGTGCCTGCCTGTGTGTGTGAGCTATTTAGTATCCTCAAAGAATAAATGAGTCCAAGATGGTTTTCTGGATAGCTGAGTACCTCTTAAAAAATTATTTTAATCACTTCAACTTGATTCTGAATCTTTCAAAAGTACATTCTTCCCTGACTTCTTAAGTATGTGACACGCATTTTTTTTTTTTTAAAGATTTTAAAAATTTGAGAGAGAAAGAGAGACACCACAAGGGGGAAGGCCAGAAGGAAAAGCAGGCTCCCCGCTCAGCAGGGAGCCCAATGTGGGGTTATATCCCAGGACCCTGGGATCATGACCTAAGCCAAAGGCAGACGCTTAACCAGCGGAACCACCTAGGCACCCCGTATTTTATCTTTAGGATCATAATTTTGAACATTAATTATTATGGTACTTTCTAGACATATAAAATGCCTTCTGCACCCTTTGAGGATTTTAGAGCCATTTGCTGTGACTTAAGTAGGTCCTTAATTACTTTTTATTGCATTGTGTCACTTAGCTGTCAGTTTGCTTATGTGATGCGTTCTCTTCTCTCTTTTAAAACTGTCTTAAAATTCGCTGTTTTTAAAACAGACTGGGTTTGGAAACTAGACAACCAAGTTTATTAAAACCATATTTAAAAAAATGCAAATTGGTTTTGAATGAAGGAGATTGCATACTTTCTCAATTTCCAATGTAGTTTTCCTTTTGAAATGGGAAAATAAGAATTATGGTTAAGTAGTGAAGGTACCGTGTTATAAAACAGGTATCACCCAAGATAATAAAATTCATAAGTGAAAATTAGTGTGACTACATTGTTATTCTTTCCAATTAAAATGAACTTAATCTCCAACTTTACATGGATAAAAGCTGTGGAGACCTTTGTATTGATCAGGTAAGGTTGGATCAGGTGCTTATCATGAGTAACAATGATGATTTCTCTTTCAGACTTGCTAACACACACACCCAGGGCACAGACCACTGAGGAGGTTCATACAGGCGAGGATCGAGAGGAGTCGGTAGGCAGATTTGACAAAGACGTTCTAGACAATCCACGTAATGTTGCTGCTGCCAGTACTGTAAGTGAAGAGGAGGAATTAAAAACCGAGAACACACAACTGGACCGTTCCTTTTAAAACGTACCGTAGTAACTTTATGCTTTATCCAGAAATGTTACTGAGGTTGGTTAGGCTTCAAGTAAGAGAAAATCTATTAACTTGCTATCCTCTAAGTTGTAGATTAGTATGTATATTGTCTACCTGGAGTGAAAATCCTTATGTAGTAAGACTTTCATAGATTCCTGTTTAAGATATGGTATTATTTATGTTTATACTTGTTTCTTATTAACTTTAGCTGAGCTTCTCCTCTTTAGTGTTTACCTTTATTCTCTTTAGTGTTTATTTTTATATAGATAGGACTTTATAAAAATGATTAGTAGTTAAGCCCCTTCTGCTGCTAGTGTGCCACTGAATGTCTTGTTTTCACTAAATTGGGGGTTTTTAGATGTAAATATATAATGAATATTAATGTCCATTTTTAAAAAAGAAATAAACTATCTCTAGAGGCTTTTTGAAAGTTTTTTTTTTTTTTTTAAGATTTTATTTATTTATTTGACAGAGATAGAGACAGCCAGCGAGAGAGGGAACACAAGGCAGGGGGAGTGGGAGAGGAAGAAGCAGGCTCATAGCGGAGGACTGATGTGGGGCTCGATCCCATAACGCCGGGATCACGCCCTGAGCCGAAGGCAGACACTTAACCGCTATGCCACTCAGGCGCCCCTGAAAGTTTCTTATTGCTATTTAGTTCTGCAGTTTACACTTTTGGTAAAATTTTTAAGGTTTCTATATGTGTTTACATGTATTTTGAGGAGTCACTTTAATACTTAAAGGGTCACCTGAAAGGCTGCTGTATTGCCTGGCCTGTGTCCATTCTAGGGGAGTTCAAATGCTCCTTGGTACCTTACCTACTAGTGGGAGAAACTTGCAAAGCATCATGGGGAACACAGAGCACCTAGGAGGATCCACATAGGGTACCTTTGCGTTTGTGGAGGAGAGCCCAAGGATTGGGAAGGACATGTCCAATAATGATACAGAAATGGGAAATCTAGGAAATACGAAAGACTTGGGAATGGCAAATATGAAGCTAGAAGTGTTAGGCCAGATGATGAGAAGATCTGATTGGAGTTTTTCCTGCCTGAGTTTATCATCAGCTTGGTGGAGGAGGAAGTTACAGATGAAGTGCCATGCTGACAACCAAGTTTAAAGGTCTGTTTAGTCCATGGCAGATCCCAATGGGCGACAGGGAAAGGCAAAGCTAGGTTTTACAAACTAGGAGACGGGAAGGTTGTTTTTTACTTGCTCTCTTTAAGATTTTATTTTTTTAAGTAATCTAATCTATACACACAATGTGGGGCTCGAACTTACAACCCTGAGATCAAGAGTTGCATGCTGCACCGACCGAGCCAGCCAGGCGCCGCGGGAAGGTTGCTTTTTGTGAGAGAGACTGGCACAGTGATGGTGCTAAAGTGGCTTCTATCTGTGAAGCTGGGACAGGCAGTATCTTAATGCCATCAGGTTTGCTGACTTCTGTTGGGGATGGAGAGTGACAAGGATGGTTTGGCTGAAAGGCAGGAAGTTGAGCACAAGAACATACGGGCTGGGGTGAGGGGGCCTCTGTGGCTGGCTGGGGACTGGACTAGTGGAGGACTAAAAAGTGACTTTTCCACCGGTGGGATACACTGGCAAGGTTAACAAGTCTTCAACAAGGGCACGGCCAATGCAGCTCCATCCAAGAAGCACTCAGCAAAACGAGAGGGTGAAACGGGAGGTTCGAGAGAACAGACCCTACCTGTGCACTCCACCCCACTCCCTGTGCCTTATCCCCAGCTGGTGTGGGGACAGCAGGGGAGGTTTGAGTCACACGTGAGATGGGAGTTTTAAAGTAGGTAGGCGGACAGAACTAAGTCTTACCTGAAGGCAACTGAAAAGTTAAGCTGTCAGAGGGGGCTAGGACCCAAATGGCCCACAGCAGCAGTTACTAGAAGAAACAGAACTTATTTTGAAAGAATGGATTTGAGACATGCTAATCAAAAATCAATTCTGGATTTATTGAAAAGAGACTGGCAATCTGACTTGCAGAGTCACCATTCAAGATCTATCCACTTCTGAAAAATCAGCTTCCACAGGGACCTAACTGCTCTTTAATGCAGCTTTAATTAATGATGAGAAAACGTTTTGCGCATCGGTGAACTATCTACTGAATCCCAATCGACTAGAACATTAGGTGACATGGAACATTAGATGTTAATGTTAAAAAGAAGGTTGAAAGCATCCACAAAACAGCTCTTTTAATGAAGTAAAAAGAGTATTTCACATTTCGTAACTGTTGGAAACATCCAGGAGAGCTAGGTCCCTTATCTCTTCTAGGAGTGTGTACAGGCTTCTTCCCTTTGTTTGGCAATATTTTTGATAATCTTCCTGAATGACGTTTACTTTGACTTCTTGGGCAAGCTGAGCTTCCTCCACAGTTCTAGTTACTTCTTTCACTAAATCACTCTTTAACAAAAGGGAGCTCTGATGAAGAAGTTCTGTATCTGGTCTCAGGTACGGTTTGTTGCTTATTATTTCAAGCCTGATTGTATCAGAATGGCAACGGGAGGCCTGTACGGATATCCTCACCTATCACAGGGGAGAAAATGCATGTTACCAAATCACACTCTTCATACTTGATGTTGAAATCAACGCTTAATGTAAATACGGACTTACTGTCACATGGTCAAACAAATGGAACGTAACAGATTCTCCTCCTGTGGTGGTAGAGGTGATTCGGTCTTGAAATCGGTGAAGGGATCCTGGTTTCCATTCTGAACGGCTGTCTGAGCCGCATGAGATCACCAAGCCATCTTTATTTCTCAGATAAGCAGCACCTTTAATCCCAAACCTGAATCATTGCCAGAATAAAAATCCAGAGATAATGTATTCTTAGTGTACAAATCTTACACAATCTAGAATGCTAGTTTTTATTCTAGATTAAAAACAACTTTTCCTCTCATTTACCTCCAAATATTTCACTGAGCAGATGGAAAAATACCTTGCTAAACAAGGAAGTAAAATCCTATCTTAACGCTAATACAGATGTACTAGACACTAATCTTTTATACTTTTTTTTTTTAAGTAGGAGCCCAGCATGGGGCTTGAACTCATGATCCTAAGATCACAACCTGAGCTGAGATGAAGAGTCAGATGCTTAACTGACTGAGCCATCCAGGCACCCCTCCTTTTATACTTACAGAGTGTATTATTCTATTACATTATGTACATCGCTATTTACAAATACTTATATTTTAACAAGTTATATCTAACATACTATTTGTGCTGTACACTTAGTTTAACTATAATTTCTTTTTTTTTTTTTTTTTAAGATTTTATTTATTTGAGAGAGCAGGAGTACAGCAGGGGGAGGGGGAGAGGGACAGGGACAGAGAGACACCCTGCTAAGCAGAAAGCCCAACTCGGGGCTCGATCCCAGGACCCTGAGATTGTGATCTGAGCCGAAGGCAAACACTTAACCGACTGAGCCACCCAGGCGCCCCTAGTAACTATGATTTCTTAACAACAGTTACGTTAGATGTGACATACCTTGGTATAAACACAAGCACGCCATTTGTTCTAATTGAATATATAACTCCATCAGATATGCAACGCTCCTCATTCTCTGGGTCTTTGTCTTTAAAATACATGCACTGGAAGAGCTCAGTGGATTGCTTCTGAGAATGCTGGGCTGCCTGGAAGAAGCACAACCCGAAGCAGCTACAGCAGGCTCACGTTCCCGGGGGCAACCCAGAAGTCATACTCCCGCAGAAACAATGTTTTCAAATAGGCTGGGCTCTGGAAAAGTATTCTTCTCTACTATGAATGAAATCAGTTTCGTGGGAACCTAACCATCCAGTGATCATTCCCTCAAAAATGTCTTTTAGGAAATTAATTTTTTAAGAAAACAACCTGTTCATTATTTAGAATCTGTTCACAGTTCATTCAGGTAGAGGAAAGTATCCACAGCTATGCCTCGCCTTTCTTTTCATGAAGTCTGTCCTAGCACAATCCTGCAGGTGCAAGTATAAATCAGTACTGCCATCCTGGAGGGCAAGTTGGTAACAGGTATCAAAGCTTTGTTTGTACACACCTCCTGAGTCAGCAATTCATTATCACCAGGAATATATACAGGCAACAATCTGAGAAGTCTGTAAAAGTGTATATACAAGGATGGGTGTAAACTGGACAGCACTGCCCAACAGAACTTTCTGCAATGATGGAAATGTTCCATACATCTGTGTTGCCCCAAAGGCAGCCACTAGCCACATATGTCTACTAAACATGAAATGTGGCCAGTGCAACTGAGGAACGGAATTTTTAATTTTTAAGAATTTAAATAGCTCACATGGCTAGTGACTACAATACTGCATAGCAGTGAACTAGAATACAGGATACAAAAATTATATTAAACATTTAGGTAGTTTCCAATTTTTCTGTATCACCAAGAAAATGCTCTCATTCTACACTGTACAGTATTGTAGTCACTAGCTAACAATAAGAAATAAAATACAAAGCAGCTTCTAAAAGAAAGATGTAATTACTCTGAAGTGCGGTGTCAGTAACAGGTGTGTCAAGTGCAAAAGATTTCAGAGAGCAGGTATGGTACCAAATTTGTCATAAATAAAGAGCACTGCTGGAATAGTGAATAATGGCTATCGCTGGGTGGTAAGACGACACATGGTCTTCACATTTCTACTTTTTGGGAAAAACATCTAACCTATTGTTAAATCTAAACCCACATTAAGCGACTTCGTAACATCTGTAAATGTAAGGAGAGAGACACAAGAAACCTACCATTTTTATGTTATTTCATTGGGTAGAATAATGCTAGAATTTAATTCGCTAGAATATATGGCACTTCATTCCACCACACAATAAAGCTGATATTCTCTTAGGAAAAGAGATGATCAATAAGAGAATTTAAAATCCCCTCTTACTCGGTTTCTGTTGTTGATATGTCTGCATAATTCCTCAAGATCTTTGTTGCTGAATAAATTGTCCTTAATTTCCATTTTCTTATCTTTTGAAATGGCTGCCATTAACAGTCGGTGTACTACGATATCTGAGTATCTTCTTATCGGAGACGTAAAGTGAGTATATTTATCTAATGCAAGGCCTTCAAAAAGAAACCAAAAGATGGAAATAAAAAAAATATATATATACTTTTAAAACGACCTGCTCAAGGTTATGGCCACACAAAAGGAAATGCTATCACTCACCGTAATGATGGAACTCTTCCTCCGCACACGACCCAGTGGAGAAATACAGTGCATTAGACATGGCCTGAGTGGCCATGGAGCGCAGCAACCTGTTTACGATGGGATCGTTGGGGTCATTCGCATTATCCAGAGAATCAGCCAATGTTTTATTGGACCTGACAAAAAAAGTAGAAAGACCTTTATTTAGTCCCCAGCTAACAATGTACAAGTCAATACTCTGATGGCAATCTTTCACTCTGAAGAAATTTTATTTTGGATACATTTTAGAATCAACTCTTTCCAACTATAGAAACCTATGGCTTTCAAGGTTTAAACAAGGAAAGTATATCAATTTAAATAACATTTCCGAAGTAGTTAAGAGCAATGTACTGATATCTATGCGGTTAGGTTAATGCCCAGCACGTAGTAGGTGGTCAAATACTTTTGTCGAACTGAATTCCTAACACCCTTAATATTAAACGTCCCTTACAGGTCAAAGGATGGACTTTTTGAAAATCAAGAATTACTGAGCCAGAAGGATTTGAAAAACAAAACTAACCTAAACCTCAGATACACAGTTAAGAGAAACTTAAATTATTTTCCTTTTTTTAAAGAGAAAGGGACAGGAAATATTCTGTTTACTTAGTCAAATAATCTTTTTTTTTTTAATATTTTATTTATTTATTAGAGATAGAGACAGCCAGCGAGAGAGGGAACACAAGCAGGGGGAGTGGGAGAGGAAGAAGCAGGCTCATAGCGGAGGAGCCTGATGTGGGGCTCGATCCCACAATGCTGGGATCATGCCCTGAGCCGAAGGCAGACACTTAACCACTATGCCACCCAGGCGCCCCTACTCAAATAATCTTTAAAAGGAAATACAGAATTATATTAAAAATGAAACTAACAAGTCAACATATCATTCAGTTCTGTACTGCAGCCCATTAAGAGAAAGGGATGGAAGGAAAGATGGAAAATGAACAGAGCATCAGAAGTGGGCTAATGTGAGCTTTCCAGCGTGACAGACATGGGATGCGTGGATTCAAATCCACACTCTGCCCTGCCTGACTCACTGTTAAACTACAAGTAAGTCACTCAACTTCTCCAGATGGGATTCCCCATCTGTGAAATACAAATGATACCAGATATCTGAAAGCCCTTACCCAGTGAGCCTGGCACACACACAGCGCTCACCCGCCAAACAAACCAACAAAAGATACTATCACAGACAGAGGCAAAAAAAAAAAAAAGTATTTTGATAAATAAATAGAAGATATTTTCAGCAGCACCTGTTACTTGAAACAAAATATTAAAAAAAAATCCTCTATACATTATTTTTTAAACATAGCCTTCAGTTATTTTATTTATTATTATTATTTTTTTGTTTTTGTTTTTAAGTAAGCCCATTGTGGGGCTTGAACTCACAACCCCAAGATCAAGAGTCACATGTTCTACTGACTGAGCCAGCCAGGTGCCCCTGTACATCATTTTTAATAGGGGAAATCTTTTACCCGGGAGGGGGGAATAAAGATGTCTCATTCTATGAAGGGATGGTATACATTTATCATCGGTGTGGTGTTTTAGGGTATCGCCTCAAAGATATACTACATTTTAAAAGTATTGAAATAAATAGGATTACTTCTTGGTATTTGCCTTAGGGCTCTATGAAATTAAACCAAGGGTAACAGGTTCCTTACTTCTGCATTACAAATTGTAGTGGATCAAAATTATGCCGAAATAAACTCATTTTAATTTTAATCTCTATACCTACATTATAGTAAGTGAAGAGAGCCAAGAAGTTCTCTATTTTTGGTCAAAGATCCGGCTGTCCCATTTTAGGAACTACTGTAAGATAAATCAGCATACAACACTCTCTCCATCCCTCTGCCCCCTCAAAAGAGGACTTACCGTGTATCTATGAAGAAGCCTTTTGCTTTAGCACATTCTCGCAGTTCAGAAAAAAACTCCTGGTGTGGGGGAGGGTGTTGGCGCAACAAGGCCTGATGAGGGAAGCTCTCCCAGATCTTCTTGGCTACCCAGTGGTTGGCCAGGATCATGCATTCAGCCACCGTCTCATGCACCTCCAGGGGCTGCTTGGGGATGAGGTCATGGATGTTCTTTTTTTCATCCAGCTGAACCCGAATCTCTACCCCCTCCAGTTCCAGGGCACCACAACGGTCTCGCTTAGCTCGGATGTGGCGCGCTATGTCAGTCAACTTTCCAATGGCCCACACTAACTCCTCTAGCTTGGCTTGTCTGCTCCTCTCATCCAAGTCTCTGAATTCTGGAATATCATCGACAGCGTGGAAGTTTCCGTCCAGCAGTTCCTGGGCTGCTTCATAAAACAATTTGTATGCTGATCGAATAATAGTTCTGCCGTACCACACTTTCTTAATTTCATAGGAAGTTTTATCCAATTCCCATATGACACTTACGGCATACCTAAAAAACCAGTAACGTTGACATCATTATTCAATTCTTCCATTTTTGAAGCAAGTAGAACTAGACCCTAAATGTAACTTAGAAGAAACGACAAAGCTACAGGTTTCTGGACCGATGTCTCAAATCAAAAACTCCACCATTAACTCAAAAATTATAAAATTAAAACAACAAAGTTAGACTAGGTTCTGTTGAGCTCTGAGCAAATCTGAAACGAGTTCACATATAATGTTACAAACACTACCTTACAGTTCTCCATTTTGATTAGACTAGCATAGCACTGATAGAGTCAGGTCTGGTGGGGTCCCCAGTAAAGAAGACGAAAGCCTTTCAAATCCTATAGAGTAACAGTGAACTATCACATCACTCTTGATGGTACGTTAATTAGCAAAAAGTTCATTTAGTAAAGAACCACTTTACCATCAAATCACTCTTTTTAAAAACATATGCAACATTTACAACTCATATAAAAAACAAAGGGCTAATTTTCCTAATATGTAAAGAGTTCTCATAAATCAATTACAAAGAGATGGAGAACCAAAAAAAATGGGAAAGGAACATGAAATAGTTCACAGAAAAGAATACATACATAAATGAGTGTTAAACATACACAAAAATGTTTAACTTTACTCATAATAGGAAAAACGCAAATTAAAACCACCTAAGATACCATTTTCATCTCAAATTGGCAAAGATAAAAAAATGCAACATACTGTGTGGCAAGGCTGTTGGGGGAACAAGCATTCTCACACACTGATGGTGGAAATATGCTGTAACCTTTATGGAGGGCAATTTCATTACATCTATCCAAACACAAATGCATATACCCTTTGACACAGAAATTCCACTTCTAGGAATTTATCCTCCAGGTATGCTGTACTTTTAAAAATGCGGAATGACTTCTGTTCCGTGTAATTTGGTACAGTTTTGTTTCTAATAGCAAACGACTGAAAACAATCCAAATTTTCATAGATAAGTGACTGTTATTAATATGGAATGATCTCTAAGGTAATTGTTATGAGAAATAAAAAATAAGCTGAACAGCATAAATACAAAAAATGTCACCATTTGTATGTAAGAGAGAGACCACATGTCACATTTATGTGTATACGCATTCTGTCTAGAAAAATACGTAAGAAGTTGGTAACTGGGGGAGAGCGATAGGAGGGGAGCCTTTCACTAAATATCTTTTGGAACGTACACATTTAGGACTGTATGGTTTTACGTATTCAAAGATAGATACGGATGTTAACTACAACAAATAAACAAAAAACTCCCTAAGTTCATGATCCTCATGAAAAACCGCTTTGACCAGGGAATAAATATGCACAAAATCCATGCATTTACTTTTTTTAAAAAAGATTTTATTTATTTATTCGACAGAGATAGAGACAGCCAGCGAGAGAGGGAACACAAGCAGGGGGAGTGGGAGAGGAAGAAGCAGGCTCATAGCAGAGGAGCCTGACGTGGGCGTCGATCCCACAACACCGGGATCACACCCTGAGCCGAAGGCAGACGCTTAACCGCTGTGCCACCCAGGCACCTCAAAGTCTACGCATTTATACCCAGATTCCAGCTGAGTTTCAAAAGCCCACAACAGAGGGAGAAGCAGCCTCACAGCTAGACAGACAGACAGGACGAGGGGAAGGGAAGGCTAGAGAAATAAAGCTGCCTACAAATACTGGTGCAGAGGGTACAGGGGGAAAGCAGGGGTAGGGAGCAGGGGACAGAGCAAATTCAAAAGAAGACAAAAAAGAAGCCAGAAGCAGAGCGCTCAGCATCACAGAAGAGCCAAGACAAGCCCTGGTGATTTAAAAAAAAAAAAAAAATCATGAACAAACTCACCTATGAACGCCTCCCAGAAGGGAGCACAAATCAGCGCTGAGGACTGAGGGCAGCATGTCATAGCGCCGGTCTGCTAAATAGTACGTGGTGGCCCTGTGGNGCGGGGGGGGGGGGGGGGGGCGTGACCTTCGGAAGCTAGCAGCGCGACTGCTGACCGCAGGGGCTGCAGGATGTAAAGGGCCGAGTCCTCAGTGCAAACCCCCCAAGGCCATTGCTTTCTCATCAAGTGCGGCCAACTGGGTAATCAAGCTATTCCCATGTTTCCGCTTTTCTAAGGGAGACTGCCTTGGGCTGAATATTCTTCCTCGGACATAAAAAAAGAAAGAAAAAGTGACAAGAATCTTATTGTCTAAGAAAAATTACAGTGTAATGAGCCAGTATTTATAGAAAATAGTGTCCATACTGGAAAAATTTAACTCATCCCAATCTAGAAGGAAAGTAGGTGAAAGGTCCTGTTAAAAAAAGGAAAGGTAAATTGATCAAGGAACTATTTCTCTGAAGGGAGAGGGGAAGTGGACATCCATTTTTTTTTCCTAGAAGGGATTTGCAGAATTGCACAAAACTGGGAAATCTTTGTTTTGAGAGTCTGAGACTAGGGAGTTATGGAATAGGTTAGAATCACAAATACTTATTCACATTGCTGGTGTCAAAGGGCATTACCTTGTCCTAGCTTCAATGTCGATATAAGAATTTGGTGGCACGAAGTGTGTTACGTCTGCAATATGGACCCCAAGTTCCAAGTTGCCATTAGCTAAGGTTCTGACTGAGAGCGTGTCGTCCACATCTTCACAGCCTTTTGGGTCAATGCTGAACACAAGATGGGTTTCCCTCAAGTCTTTCCGTTCTCGTTCCTCTTCAGGACTCACTTTCCAGGGATTTCCTGGTGTGTTGACTGGCATCTCACACATCTGTAGGACGAGAGTCAGATATTCAGCAATTCTCACACCACAAGCTTCCTATGAAAATCTGCTCTGGAACATTCTCTCTGCGCCTCATAGAAATCCCACTCATTACCCTGTTCCCTTGTGCAATTAACCTGTGTTTGCTTCTTTTGATCAATAATTATTTATTAGGTGCCCAATGTGTGTCAGGAACTGTGCTAGGCTCTGGAGAGGTCAAGAGCCAATAGGAAAGATGCAGTCTCCCGTCCCTGAGGACGCTTACAGTCTGGCAGGAAATGTGCCAGTTTCCGGGAGCTTCTGTAGTTACGAAGGCCAGGGCAAGGATGAACAGTGGCTTATAAAGAGCACAACCTCTTCCCCATTTTCAAATGATCCACTTGTTTAAGTGTAGTTCAGCTTTTAATTCAAGTCAAGCCCTGAAAAAAAAAAATCAACATGTCCCAAGTACTAAAAGCCTATTCCTTAAAGATAATTTAAGCAGGACCAATCTAGGGCACTTTCTCTCTATTATTACCCGTTTAGGCCATCAATTTGCAGCTAAGTAGGCTAACGGGAAGAGACAATTCTAGTGCTGTGAAGTCTAACCCAAGCTTTATTTTATTCTAACATTTTCACTAAGAGCTGTCAAACAAGTCAACAAATAATTTCCAGAAACTAATGTTAAGCATAAAAATTTAATAATGTAAAATATTCTAAAATATTTTACTATTATAGCTACTGTTCTGTCAAAGACTATAATGAAAATAAGAACACCCACACGCTCTTGATGGCAATGCAAACTGGTCCAATTTTTCTGGAGAACAATCTGCCGATACAAATAAAAGCCACTTAAATTTTTTATGCCCTTTGACTTGGTAATCTTACTTTAAGGATTACATCCCAAGAAAAATGATTCAAAAGAAAAAAAAAAGCAATGTTTATAAAAATGTTTGAAGTAGCATTTCCTCTACTACTGGAAAATGAAATAGCCCAACGAGCAACAATTGAGGAAGACTTAAGCCAAGCAGAGCACATCGATATGCAATAATTTGCCGTAACTAAGAAGCAGCAGCTCTGTCAATACATGGAAATAAGTTTGAGTGAAGAAACAGAACAGAAACTAGCACGGGCACACTACGCATCTGGTTATGCAAGAATAATAAGCAAGATTTATGAGGATTTTAAAAGATCATAAAGTGATGGCAATGGCTGATGTTTTATGCTTATTGAGTTTGTGTTTTCTGCAAAGGTTACAAAAACTTTCATGAGCATGATTTTTTGACCCGTGGGTCAGAGATGTATGGAACCCTAGAAGCTGCCCCCCGTGGCTCTGTGCAGGCCTCTGGGTGAGTGATGAGGACAGGGAGGAGTGGAGCCCAGTAGGGTCTGTAACTAGGCACACTTGCAGCTGGCGATGGATGTACACTGACAGTAAGCCCCTGACAGCATTTTTAAGCACAGTTGGAAAATGTAAAAATGTGAGAGCTGTAAGGCGCTGGGAAACTAACTATGCCCTCGAAGCTGACTTCAGGCTGCTCCACACAGAATAGAGAGGAGTGCGATTCTTGCATTATCTGTGGCTTTTGGGAGTGGTTACACAGCACAGGGATTTTTCTTCTTAACGATGAAACAAACAAACAAATGCAAAAACCAACTGGGCAGAATGTCTTTCACGAGACCAAAGGACTCTGGGAAACCGGACCTGAGCTTCGGAGAAAGGCACAACCGAAATACTGTTTTCCACCAAGATGGTCGCAATTTCCCCTTCCAGATCCCCGATTCTTCCTAAAACACGCACAAAATGTCCATTTGGATACACGGAGGTCGACTCCCAGGAATCGATGCGTACAACCACTCTGAAGTCCTGCACAAAAAGAGAAAAAAAAACCCCACCAGCCCAGCACCAGGAATTAAGTGGGTCAATCAGAAACACCAAACGAGAAACACAGCATCTAGCTCTGAAAAGAGTGGCCGATTTAACAGTGGGTTTTACTTTTTGTTTTGGTTCTTGCTGTTTTACTAAATTGCCAGATGGTTATGTAAGTGCTTGGCCCAATGCTTGGGAAGGAAGCAATACCTCTCTACATCAAATAAGTAGGCTGCAAATTTTAGTCTGTTGATGAAAGCCAACTGTGACACCTTCTAGCTAACATTTGCAACACCAACGAAAACCCCATTGTGCACAGCACAAATTCCATTTCAAAACAAAAATCTCAATGTTGCCAGCGTGGGAGTTACTTTCTACTTTCTTTGAAGTTACTTTCTAAGTTTTAAGGACATCTCTGGGTGGGGAAGGAGGGGTCAGTATGAACGGAACCCCACTGCCCCCAAATTCCAGCAAAGCACAGGTTTGGAAAGCGATGGTTGCAACTGGCCTCAGAGAGCCCGCAGAAGACCTCCAAGGATGTAAAGGGGACACAAAGACCCGGTTATTGGCTTGGGACATCCTGCTACGAGAGGTCTCATTTACAAACTGCAAAACATCAGGGAAAGGAAACTGGGCCACGCCTGTACTCTTCGCCATAGTAAAGGTTAATTTCTAACTTCCTTGTTTATGTCTTCTCTTCTTCATGGAGAATCGATTCGGTGAAATACCACTATATCATCCCTACAGGGCAGAGGGATCGTATTTCTAGATCACTGGCTGGAAGAAAGCTTGTTAGTGTTGGCAAAACATATCTATTGAAAGTTTCTCTGTTGGACAGCCGGATAATGTATGTACTCTGGTTGTCCTACACAGCGCTTTCTAAGACAGTTTCTCTCTGGCCTTCATTTATTAACCAAGGACTACTTAACAGATGGTTCTATATATTTAGAATTTTTAAAAAACAGGATCTCGAAATGCCAGATGCCATCAATAATGTATCCCTTCTTATGCAAAGGCATTAACCGCGTTTCCTGGTAGAGCTCGAAGGCTGGCAAAGACAGGACGAGAAGTACAAAGACAGCTACCTGGAGTGCCTCCGCTTGCTGAGTGCTAATGCGGATTTTGGGAATTCTGTAATCCCAAGGTGTAACTAGGATTTTCTGGGCGTTTTTGCCCTGAGACTGGACCTCTCCTTTGGACGGAAATGTCACCACATAATCCCGCCAATTCTTCTGAAGGATGCCCACCACTCTGCCTTTAGGAAAACAAAACAAAAAAAAAGGCCTTAACTGGTGAGATGTTAACTCTCTATTTTTTTTTAATGATTTTTTATTATATTATGTTAGTCACCATACAGTACATCCCTGGTTTCCGATGCAAGGTTCGACGATTCGTTAGTTGCGTATAACACCCAGTGCCCCATGCAATACGTGCCCTCCTTACTACCCATCACCGGTCTATCCCATTCCCCCACCCCCCTCCCCTCTGAGGCCCTCGACATGTTAACTCTCGACGCTGACTAGCTCAGCAGCGAGGAAGCAAACACAGGAAGCACAACGTCCCATTTGTATCAAGCACATCCATGCAAGTCGAGAGATGCTTAAACATTCGCCTTCCTCACATTTTACTATTGAGATGGCTCATTTTTTGAAAGATAATTTTTTTTTTTATAATATCATCATTTTGCCCTTTCTGCTGTGGGGTCTCATGTGACAACACTTAGCATCCATTAGTCCCACTTTCCACTTTCTCTTCTGCCCTTCCCTTATCAATCTCAGGTTGAGGGTGTCAGGAAAAGCCAGTGATTTTTTTGCTTTTTTTTTTTTTTTTTAACTCATTCACTGTCTTTCTTGCATTTTCCCACCAGTCAAGACTATCTGGGCCAACACTGTAAACAGTGACGTATGCAAATCATTAAGTCTGATATACAACACTTTCCATCATCACTGACTGAGGTCAAGAAAAAAGAAACTTTAATAGTTAAAAGTGCTATCTTTTAACTACTGATTGACTGAGCCCCTACCAGGTATGAGGCCCTGTTCTAGGTGCAGGGAATGTCGCAGTATCAGAATAGACAAAGTCCTTGATTTTCTGGAGTGGACATTCTAGTCTGGGTGTCCATATGGGTGGGAAACAGACAACACAAAGTAAATACACGAAGGAGTGATGTTTGCTAAGGAAGATACAAAATAGGGTACAGTGACCAAGAGTGACACAGGGTCAGCAATGGCAGTTATTTTTAATGAAGTGACCATCCGAGCAGAGACCTGAAGTGTGGGAGGTTGGTGTGAGGAGGGTTGGAGAAGCTCTTCTTCAGCAGTGCAGAGGACAAGCTGGTCAAAGTGGCAGGAGCACAGTGGTGGCAGGAGGACAGTGACAGAAGGCAACCCAAGCTGGTGGGACCCTGTAGGCCATGGTGAAGACTTTGGATTTTATTCTGAGAGAAAGAGGAAGCAGCCACTGGAGAGCTTTGAGCAGAGATACAACAGGACCCAAAGACCTTTAAAAGGACCCCTGTGGCTGGTTCCCGTGTGGAGAAAAGACCATTTGGGAGCAAGGGTGGGAGTAGGGAGACCAGTGAGGAGGCGGCTGGGAAACCACGCCAAGGGGTTCTAGAAGACCCCATCAGGAGAGAAGCGCAGAGTGCGGAAGCCGCCGCCTCAGGCCACACGGGAAGGCAGAGCTGCCAGGCCTTGCTGATGAGTGAGAGAAAAAGTGGAGGGTAATCCCAGGGTGCTTGGGTTGACCAAGCATAGAACGAACCTGCCATTTATTGAGAGGGGGAACACTCAGGGAGGTCTGGGGGTAGAAATCAGCAATTTGTTCTTAGGCATGGTAAGTGGGAGGCGCTCATCGGGGATGCCAAACAGACAACTGAGGAGACAACACTGGAGGCGGAGCAGGGGGTCTGGGCGGGAGAAACGGAGCGAGAGGATGAAGGACGTTCAGCAAGGAGCCCAGGCACAGCCCAGAGGTCCTCAGATGGAGAAGCTCTAGCAAAGGGACAGAGAAGGAGCGCCAGCAGGGGAGGCGAAGCACCCAGAAGCCAAAGATGAGGCAGCGATCTGTGGGCCAAATGCTGGCGAGGGTTACGGGTGCCCAGGGCTGTTGGCCATGCGGTCACCGGTGGCCTTGACAAAAGGTCAAGGGTTTCTGGGTGGTGGGGGCGCCTGAATGTAGTAGCTTCGGGAGACCACGCGTACAGAGGAAGCAGAATGCAGGGTTAGGGGTACACTGAGTCTTGCCACAGACTGAAGCTGAGAAAAGGGTAGGAGCTGGAGGAGATGTGGGACTTGAGAGGATTTGGGGTTTTGTTCTGTTCTAGGATGGGAGATGTGACGCCATATTTGGATGCTGAGGAGAATACCATCAATCTGCAGAGAGGGGGAAACTGGTGATGGGGGCAAAGAAACGATACCAAACCTTAATAACTACAGTATTTCTGGATCGGTACAGAGAGGACAAATAAACATCCCACGGGAAAACCAGAAGCTGGGAGGCCTGCCAGAGGGCTCACCTGTGGGCATGGGCTCACTCGGGGGGTCTCCTAAGGCCTTGTCATCACTGTCGTTCTCACACAGGGCAGCCGTTCTTCCTTTCCACTCATTTTTAGAGAGCAGTTCCACGACTACCACGTCTCCATGAATCGAGCGGTTTCGAGCCTTCATCCCGTGGATGAGGATGTCACTGACTAAACCTGTGTTTGGGCGAGCACACAGAAACCCCATAAAGCCGCGGGGGAAGGCCCCATGATGCATCTGATGTCTGACGAGCAGCCCTGCAGAGAAGAGCTTCCTCCTTCAACAGGGAGGTCAACCCGTGTTCCACAGGCCAGGAATGAAGAAACACGGCCACCGCGTCCTATCACGGCATTTATAAGGGCCTCCTCTGCCCACCTTTACGGTAGGTGACCGTTCCCTGCACCAGCCTCCGTAAGCCCATGCTGGAATTGTGTCACGCTACTTCAGGGGCCACACAGCCAGGGAGTGGTCAGCAGGCCCACGAACCACGGATCCCGCCCGACTCCCAAGCAGCGGCCAGAGGGAGCAGCGCTCCTTCTCCTTCCATCCTGCCATGTTCCCTTGACTTTCAGGGTGTTCTGCACCCTGCCACTGAAGACCCAAGAGCTATGCTCTATTACGATACAGCTGATTTACACATCTTTGTTTTTGTCACTTTTAAAACTATCCCAGTAAGGCCACACAGGGCAGCGGCTTGACATCGCAGCCCAACTGTCCCCGCAGCACAGTCAGCCCCGGCGCTCAGCAGGTGCGCTCGGGCGAGCTACTCTGCTTCCCTGTGTTACACTTTCCTCACTTGCCACCTTGTGTATCCTCACAAAGAAAAGGGGCAAAACGATGCTATCTGTGTTCAGCGCTCAGGACAGTGCCTGATGTAGACTGGGTTCTCAATAAAAGTTAGCTATCCTCCTCTTTAAAAATTGATTGCAATAAAATCAGAAACTACAGATAAAATGTGAGGGGGAAAATCACCAATCCGGGGCCCCGCACAGCCAAAGTGGGGGGTAATCCGACCGGCAGATTCGACGTGACAGTTTCGGCTTTGCTTTCTTCGCTGTGTAATATCAGAATAAAGCTTTAGTACGGATGTTTAGGTAAGGCTTATACCGAACCTGAATCTTTACAGCTGGCTCCCTGCAGTCGAACGAAAGCTTCCATCTGTGCCCTGTGTTTGTTGACATTCAGGATTCCCTAAAATCAGAATAAAAATCAATTGAAAAATTTCTTTTCTGCCCACTTTGCCTCCAAAGGCACAGTATGCAAAAGGTATATGAAAATATCCCCCAAATATTCTTTCAAGGTCTGGGATCCCTTCCTTTAGGAGAAATATTCATCACCCAGGTTTCTTTCCTTCAGAGAACATACCATCAATTTGAATTCTTCTTGGCTACACCAGGGGTTGAAAGTGCCGGGGTCTATCTTACCTAAGTGATGAGTGCTCTTTGAAAACTCTTCTTCCTCAAAATAGCCTCCCAGGAAGGCTGTAAACTTTACTACCAAGTTGGAAGCATTAGCCGCTCTAGGCATACTCACTTACAATACCCACAATTTAGGGGTGCGGGGGTGGCTCAGTTGGTTAAGCGTCCGACTCCTGATTTCTCGTTGGGTGTGGAGGCTGCTTACAATTCTCTCTTACCCTCTCCCTCTGCCTGCCCCTGCCCCACCCTCATTCTCTCTTAATAATAATAATAATAATAATAATAATAATAATAATAATAATAATAATAATAATAAAATACCCACGCTTTAGGGGACTTCAGCGTGGTCTTCTCAAACTTTGGCCTGCATAAAAACTGTCTGAGCTGCTTGTCAAAAATGTCAAATTCATGATGGAACAGTTCCGTATCTTGATAGTGGTGGTAGATACACAAATCTACTGATGTGATAAAACTTTGTGCGCACACAGACACATGTCAAACTGTTGAAATATGAATAATAATTTTATCTGATTCCTTCTCAAGACAGTTTGACAGCTTCTGGGTTCTGGGTCCTGGAGGACCACAAAAGACCCCGTGAAAAGGGCAGGAAAATTGCAAAGGAGCAAAGAAGCCAAATTCCCCCAATTTCACAATTTTGTCAAATCTCCATGCCTTGATTCAAAAGTATCTTCACTTTCCCAGAGATGTGGAGGCATTTATAAGGCTACTCATGTGCTACTCAGTACGTAACCCAACCAAGAAGATGACAGAGGAGCACCAAACCAGACAGCAAGGTGTCCACAGAAGAACGACTCTCAAATCATCTTAAGCACAGACAGCCCTGGCTTACTCATGCCCATCTTATTTACGGCCTTTGAAATTAAAGGCCTGTAACAGGCCAGTAAAGCAGAGAAGAAAACATGGCGGCTGGTGCCAACGCCGAAGCCCCATGACCACCCTCACCTGGATGTAGCGGCCAGATTTAATGCCGGCTTCTAACACTTCCAGGGGGAGATGTTCTGCGTACTCCTTCCCGTGGCTCTCCTGGCTCTCATTCTCTCTCTCCCGTCGAGACTGAAGGATAGAGTCACAGAGCTCGTGGGCGGCCTTTAAGTCAGGCCAAAAATTGTCCAGGTAATTCTGCGTTTTAGAAAGGCACAGGAGAAACACGGTGAGAAGATAATGGTCCTTCCTTTTGGTAGCATCACAAGAAGTCCTGCTCGGGAACTGGGGGCATGTGGTTTGGAGGAGGTGTTCAGTGAGCATTACCTCCCCGAGCCTCACATTACTGGCTAATTTTCTACCACCTCACTAATCCCTGAAGCCTTGCCAAATTACCCTAGGGAGGCCCTTCCTGCCGTGGAATGCTTACTTTGCACTTTCGATTCCCCTCCTCTCTCATTCTCTCTCTCTCCCTGCATGCATACACGCAGGCAGGCCCCTGTCCTTCTGCCTGTCTTCACATGCATCTCAATGCAGACAATGGCCTGCAGGGAATGCAGAGGAAAGCTCTTCTGTGTGCATTCTCGTCTTGTTTTTTGTTTTCGTTTTTTTTCATCTTGAACCATTTGAAATTTCTAAGAAACTTAAGTGAACAGGTAAAAATGGCAAGGAGGGAAGTGCCTGTGAAAATGTCTCCTCTCCCCCCACCCAACGGCTATGGCAAATAAGCAGAGAGGGGCCAAGTAAAGGTTTTCTATTCTTCTGAGGCCTCCCCCTCCTACACTCCCAGTCTTGGTGACTGTCCACAGCTATGGTAACACTCCTCACATAGACGTTGCTATTAGCGTGACGACCTGGTACAAAACGTAACTTTGAAACAAGTGGTCAGGGCCCCCTCCGTGCAGACTCGCTGAGTGTTACTGCAGCTCTTCGCGTGATTCTGTCAGAGACCCGAGACCCAACACCCAGCACCACCCACAGGAGGACGGAGTGCTGAGGCCGGCTGCACTATGGCCAGAGCACAGCCCCTCAAACGGTTGGCTCTCACTAAATAACATCAGTTTTATGGGTGTTTTTAAGTCAATTTTAAGTCTAAGGCAGGGTCTAGCACATTCTCTCCTCCAATTAAAAAGAAAACACATTATCTTTCTTGTCAGCTCCAGCATTTCTCCCACTGACTTCAGGGACCTGTTCAAATCACTTCCTTTCTTTCCCACGTCCTTCGAGAAGTTCTGTCTGTGCTAACTCAGTACCCCGATTCCATGGCCGCTTACCACCATCAAGCTTTTGCCACTACGAACCGCCTCTTCGCGAGTATTTATTGTCTCCACTCTTCCCAGCTAACTTCAGGTTCCCCACAGGGAATTCTGGCCTTCCTTCTCATCTGAACTCCACAAGTATCTCTTTTTTTCCTGCCATCATTCGCCTCTACGAAGCCCTCGGTCACACAGTTTGCTTAGGAGACGCTATACGCAATAAAATGGTACTCTAGGACCGGACTACAAAGAAAAGTAATTTTAACAAAAAGTAGAAAAATGTAATTTTAGTCAACTGTCCTCTGCAGGAACAAGACATGATGTATTGCAACAGAAAAAACAAGTGACACTGCCATTAATATCCAGCGTCCCCAGAATTCTCTGGCATGCCAGAACACTTCTTTAGAGCAGGGCCAAGAAAATTCTATTGGCAAATCTTTAGCAATTCATGCACTTGGGAACTCTTACAGAATCTACAATTCAAAATCCAACTTGACTTTCTGTAAACTGACAGGGGTAACGGAGGGCCTCATTCGAGGTTCTGATTCAAACATAAGTACCTACCACGAGAACTTGATGGGCCAACTGGGCAGACACATGAGACCAGTAATCTCTTGGGAGATTAACAGTCATCCCACTTTCCCAAAGGGTCCCCCAAAACCAGGAGAACTGTGTTGCCAACACAGCCTGAGAAATGGTCACCAATAACCCTGCTCTTGTCTGTGATCTGGACACCAAGCTGATGTGACAGCCTTCCTACAGCTCTTCTCACCCCTACCTCTACCCCTATGAACCCCCATGCACGTTCACACGGGGGCAAGAGTGAAGAACAGCAGAAAAACAAGCCCGGCCTTCAGAACTATGTTGCGTGTATACTCAGAAAAATAATTTGAGAGGCAGCAAAGTGGGGTGGGTGACAGCTTTGGAGTCAAGAGTGCCGGGGTTCTAATCCTAGTCCCACCACTTGCTAGCTGTGTGACTTTGTGCGAGTTGCTTAGCCTTTCTGTGCTTTAGTTTCCTCATCAATAAAATATGGACAATCACATCTACCTCATGGGGCTGTTGCGAGAATTAAATGAAACAATATACTTGAACAGTGCCCGGCATAGATGAATGTTGGCTACTACTATTAGGTGGAACCACGTAAAAGTGCCATTTTGTAGGTCAAAAACAAGAGAATATTGGCAATTTTACAAGATCCAACCTATTATCATCATCACTCCTAATATTGTTACTGTTAGAACTACACACGAGTTCATGGTCAACAGGGGCTTACTGGGCTGATGTCTCAGATGCTGGGGGTCCTCCAGTCACAGGGAGTTTGCCCAAATTTGCTAAAGTCAAGACTGCTTAGTTGGAGAGAAACAAAGACTTGGAACTCATTGGTTGAAGTCTTCCTCCACTCTTTATTTTCCCTTTTCTCTACCACCACCACTGAGCAAAGAACACATACAGACACACTTATGGACACAACAGATGGAAGTACCTTGAAAGAGATCACAAACACTCCTTCTGTTTCACTTCCATACTGCTGAATTGCCTCCTCGTCTTCTGTCACCATAACGATTGGCATCCTATCCTGGCAATGGTGATAGTACCACACGGCTGCATTGTATATGCTCCTGGAAAAGCAAAGGGCACGTGAGCCCTCCCAAGACAAGCTGCTGTTCAAAGCTTCAGTCCTGGCTTTTAACCTGCTCCCCTTCAGTCTATGCAGACAACCATTCGTTCATTCAATAACTAATTCCCGAGCACCTATTATAAATATGGCCTGGGTTCAGTACTCTGGGGGACTCAAAGATGAATTGGAGAGCACCTGACATCTCTTCTTCCTGAAGACCTCCAGCTGCCACAGCAACCTCTTTCATTTCTTGATATGGCCTAGAAACCATGAGGCTCTGCCATCCTTTCAGACCTGTTAGTTGGCATGCTGCGACAGCACCGCACAGGTGATGCGCTAAGCTATGCGAGGTTTAAAAGATGAAGAAACAAGTCTGGCTAAGAGCAAAACTAGGCTGCAAATAGCTGGAGATCATGATCTAATAAGGTCCGCTATGAAATCACATGAAATGTCCGAAAATCATCCTGAAAAGAACCGGAATTGGAAAACACAGCCTAGGTCTGAAGACATGTGTTTGAGACTGGGTTGTGTTTTCAATGATGTGTATAAACTCGGACAGCCGGTTTCTGTAGGCATCTGTTTCCCTTTCTGCAAAGTACGATGCTAGGTAAGGTTCCTTTAGTTTTAGGTCAAAAAAAATTTCAGCCAGGGACGCCTGGGTGGCTCAGTCGGTTAAGCGTCTGCCTTCGGCTCAGGGCGTGATCCCAGCGTTCTGGGATCGCGCCCCACATCAGGCTCCTCTGCTGGGACGGGAGAAAGGGCAGAGCCCTCCGAGCCCCCGGCGACCTTTGAAGGCACTCTGCGCTAAAAGCCTTGGGCCAATGCCCCCTCTCCCTAGCGCCCTCACCTCGGCCCGCCCCTCCGCTCACCGCACAGCCTTCCCCTGGGTTCTGCGGGCCTCCTGGGGGCTAACCCTAACCCTAGGTCGGCCCCCGAGGGGCCCTTCTCAAGTGTTGTGTTCTCTCTCTTGCGGGCTGTCTCTGTGTCAAATAAATAAATAAAATCTTAAAAAAAAAAAAGAAGTATGATCATTCTAAGTACTCACGTGTGACCTAATCTAGAGAAATATTAGCTTTCTCTTTCTGGTACCCAGCCCTGCGGGAACTTAGGACTATAATTAAGGACTCAGTATGAGTCAGTGCTTATTTTACTTTAGAGAATTTAAATATTTAATGGCTATACAGATAACGAATTACAAGGAAAAAGACGATTTAAATGTTTTGTATAGATAAGACATTTGAGAGCCTAAGATCTGCTTGGCTCTCTGCGGAAGAGCACAGCAGAGGCTATGGGAGCCCAGCCCCTGTGCCCCAGGCCCACCTCTGACGTTAGCTGCAGAGGGCGGCACTCCCATCCCACCCCGGACCCACTGAGTGCAGTCAACGGTCCTGCAGAATGACCCTCAGTTCAAGGTGGATGTCTCTTTACCAGCCTCACCTCTGCCCTTCCAGACAACTTCTGAGGCACACACTGTGCAGCTTCTCAGGGGTTCCCGGTAGGACTGAGCCTCAGTTTCCTGCAGCAGTAACACATCCTTGCCTGCTTTCCCTCCTTCTGTCTCATGCTCAGCACTTCCTCACTCCTGTTTCAGGGAAATGCCCCCAACAGCAACAACCCACACCCAACTCCTTGCTTCAGGATCTGCTTTTAGGCAGATCGAAACAGTGGCACCGTACCCCTAAAACAGCGTTACCAGGATTAACCTACCAGTTTCAGTTTAATAAGACTGGTTGGGATATTACAGCAGCCTGTACCAGAAAAACTGAGATGATCTAAGCTTAAAAGTGGACCTCTTCCCCCCTCATACACACACACACACACACACACACACACACACACACACACACACGGCCATTGAAGTTACAATGCCAGCTGTTCAGATCTGGGGCAAACTCACTCTGAGAATCTGTGGCTCCCTTATGACAATTTCTAAAACATATATGTATTCAGATGATATATCTAAAATAGTGACGCATTAAGCATTTCGGTATTAATCATGGTTCCAGAAGAACTGCTGGTTTATTCTAGCATCCTACTTCCATCAACTCCCGGATAACCAACGATAAACCTAGTAAAGACAGCTATGCCCACTCAGAGCCATACCTGGTCTGCCACTTTTCCATGGATTCTCCTCTTTCCCGAGGGAGATAGCAGTGCTGCTGGAATTCGTTAGCAAAGAGAACGCAGTCATGACGTGCATCCTTCAGGAGATTCCGCAATTTGTTATACTGTCTGGGACAAAGAGGAGGAAAATAAATTGGACATAGCAGGCACTCATCTACTGCTGGCTCTTGCTAAGGATCAAGGAAGACGAGGCATTTCAGGACAAAAGATTGATTATTTAAAACCCAAGGAACACTTACCTATATTGGCCTTAGTGCGCGGAGTACTACTGGGCTGTTGTTTCTCCATTTTGTCTGCTACAGTGTGCTCAGGCAGCACCTCGTTAATTAGCTTGGGGATCAATCACCCCCACCCTTTCCCCTTCTAGACTTCTGGCCATTTATTTCGGAATTAGATGACCCTGCCCCGCACAGCCCCCTCTTCAAAGGCTCACGCAGGACCCGAGGCAAGCAGAGCTCAGCACTTTATTTCTGTACCTCACTTTGTTCTATAAATGGCGTTAGGCACGAGTACATTTTACTTTTTGCTGGCAGCCTGAAAAAGGACATGTAAAGGAAATAAGTTTGGGGATTTAGCTCTGAGTTTTATTTATGCAGCCGCCTCGTTTACATGAATGAGGGCTAGCTTCATCTGTCAGACAACTAACGAAGTTTTAAGGTTTTGCCCATCAGGAGATCCTTCCAATAATGCTAGCCGAAGTCTCATGTCAAACATGCAGTCGCAAATGGGTCAGTTTCTAAGACAGTGATTTTCTTTTCTTTTTTTTAATGTGCCTTTCAATAGTCTAGGTAATATGAAATACAGAAAATGTTCACAGTTATCTTAAAGGAAGCCAATTGTTTATTTAAAAATGGATTGATATTAAACCAGATGTTAAATTAACATATAAATTATCCAAGGTAGATGATTGGCATTTAACATGTGTTGTTTTTTTTTTTTAAGATTTATTTATTTATTTATTTGACAGAGATAGAGACAGCCAGCGAGAGAGGGAACACAAGCAGGGGGAGTGGGAGAGGAAGAAGCAGGCTCAGTGCGGAAGAGCCTGATGTGGGGCTCGATCCCACAACGCTGGGATCACGCCCTGAGCCGAAGGCAGACGCTTAACCGCTGTGCCACCCAGGCACCCCTAACATGTGTTTTAATATAATAAAACTTGTGCCCTTCCATTCCCACCTCCAGCCTGCTGCCGTGGATTAAAAAAAAAAAAAAAGAGTCTTTAATGAAAAATTAAAGCAAAGGCAGAACTCTCAAACTTCCCTTCTTTAAATAAATGCTAATCACCAATATCTGTGTCGTCTTAACACTTAATCAGAAAACAAGAAACACTGATTTTATTTTCTTAGTAATTCTAATTTTGAGCTATTTTAAAAAGAATCATCAAGTAACAGCGCTTCTACAATTTCATAAAAAACAAAAGGATTTGGTTTCATAACTGTGAATGGCAGCTTTCCTTAACAGCAACCCACTTGTACAAACAAAAGCTGCCCCGCCCCCCCCCCACTCGTTAAGGCTTAGAACATATCATTGGTAATTTTCCCACCTTCACAAAGATAGATTTAAAGTTGGTTTTAAAACCTCTCAGAGGGGCGCCTGGGTGGCTCAGTCAGTTAAGCGTCTGCCTTTGGTTCAGGTCACGATCCCAGGGTCCTGGAATCAAGTCCCGCATCGGGCTCCTTGCTCAGCGGGGAGCCTGAATCTCCCCCCTCCCCCTGCTCGTGCTCTTTCTCAAATAAATAAAACCTTTTAAAAAAAAGAAAACCTCTTAGAATATGCGGAGTCCAGTCTACATCACCCTGCTTACAGCGACCGGCCCTGCACAGCGGTACGGAGAAGACTTTCACTTTCTGCTTTACACATTTTTTTTTTTTTTAAGATTGTATTTATTTATTCAACAGAGATAGAGACAGCCAGCGAGAGAGGGAACACAAGCAGGGGGAGTGGGAGAGGAAGAAGCAGTCTCCCAGCAGAGGAGCCTGATGCGGGGCTCGTTCCCAGAACGCTGGGATCACGCCCTGAGCCGAAGGCAGACGCTTAAGGACTGCGCCACCCAGGCGCCCCTTAAAAAGGAAGTTCTGACACATGCTACAACATGGATAAAACTTGGGGCGCCTGGGAGGCTCAGTCGGTGAAGTGTCTGCCTTCGGCTCTGGTTATGACCCCAGGGTCCTGGAGTCGAGTCCCACATGGGGCTCCCTGCTCAGCGGGGAGTCTGCTTCTCCCTCTGCCCCTTCCCCCACTCATGCTTGAGCTCTCACACTCTCTCTGAACTATCTTTAACAAAAAGTAAACCAAGCCTAAATAGATTTTATGCTGCCTTTTTGGTAACCTGCTCTCATCCCTCTGAGGAAGCTACAGAAATTCCTTCTTCCAATGTCCACATTCCAAGTGTGAGTTGGGGAACACTGCTCTGCTGGTTCTTGGCTATGCAGACAATCCTGATAGAGGGTTCTCACTCCTCAACTGCAACGGCCTGCCCCTGCTTTCCTGCACGACCTTCCACCCAACGAAAAGGACAAACACTGTATGATTCCACTTAGATGAGGTATTCAGTCAAATTCAGAGACAGAGAGTAGAATGGTTGTTGCCAGGGGCTTGGGGGAGGGGAAACAGGTATAGTGTTTAACAGGTGCAGAGGTTCAGTTGAGGGAGATGGAGAAAAGTTCTGGAGAGGGTGGTGGTGTTGGCTGCACGAAATGAGAATATACTCAATGCCACTGAGCTAGACACTTAAACATGGTTAAAATGGTAAATCTTATGCTGTATACCCTCACCATAATTTTAAAAAACAGCTAGAGTAAGTGGCGAGACAAAACAAAACAAAAAACGGAGAACCACCATCCATTTCAGTGGGAGAAGCGCCATGAAGGGGAAAAGTGCAGAGTGTGACAAGAACATGGGAGGGCTGGGGGAGGCCCCTGGAAGAGGTGACACCTGAGACAGGGATGAATGACAGTCATTGAGACAAAGCGCCCAAAGGAGTGGAGAGGGGACAGAAAGTTCAGGAGAGCGGACAGTGTGATTCACGTGCCCAATAAATGTTTCCCAAACACATAAGTGAACTCATAACTCTTTGTGACAACAGGGATCCAAATACAAGACAGCAGTGTGTCAGGACCCACCTGACATTATCAGAACCTGTGACTGTTCTGCCAGGCTCCGCACACATCTCTGCATTTCTGATGACACCCGTACTCTGGACCCTGGGATTCTCCAGCCCCGTCCTCCCCCAGGTACTGATGTTCTACAAACCAGACCCAGGGCGTTTACCACCAAATTTGAGGGATGACACAGCAAAATATGCAACTTATCAAAAAGAATGTACTCGATTTAAAGTTTCACTCCCATATATTTTCTGTAGACTTGTCATGCATGCTTCCATTTGTCAGCTACCTATCAGCCGGATAAGACGAATGAACAAATGGCACAAGAATATTAATGGGGAAAGCAGGAAGGAGTCAATCACTCAGAGTGTGACAGTCGGGTTTTCTTGTAGGCATGTGGGCTTATGGTTGTAAATTAATAGGGCATACATACAATATAGTCATATTTTTTGCTAGTCAGGGCTGGTGGTGCATACGATGGGGCTAGATATATGAGTATCCTGCCCGGAGCTGGCAAAGAGCATCACGGTGCCTTCAGCAAGTTTGGCCTGGATGACAGGAGAATAGCAGTTTCAGAAAGTCAAGTACAATAAAATGAAGTTTTAAAACTTCCAGTCTTACAGAAGAGCCCTCGTTTCCCTGGACTGGCTTAAGCATTCCCCAGATCTCTCTTATTTAAACAGTTCAAACAATTTCTTAGGAGTACGGCTACGCTTACCTTCCTTAGATTGATTTTTGCACTGTTTTCACTCGATGGTGAGCTTACCTACAGAGGCAACATCCCCTCTCCCTGCTGACTGTATTCTCTGGGGATCAGAAGCGGGCAGCCCACAACCACATCCACAACGTCAGTGGACGTACAATATTGTGTTTTCTTCAGCCAGTTTTTGCATAACCCCACGAGGGTGTCAAGTAGACTTACTTTCAGAGGTCCTTGACTTTTCCGTAAGAATTTTAAAAGTTTGTGTTTTCCTTTATATTAGGTGTATTCTTTTTTTTTCCTTCCTTCCTTCCTTCGTAAGCTCTAGGGGCTTGAACTCACCACCTGGAGATCAGAGTCACATGCTCTACTGACAAACCCAGTCAGATGCCCCTATGTGGTACTCTTAAAAACATTTTTAATGGAGTATATTTTGGACCATCGGAATGCCCTCTAACTGCACTGCCATTTGGAAGCCTCAAAGACAACCTCAAACTCATGACCTCTATCTCCACCCCTCTGGACCTCCTCCAGCGTGCGCTCTCTATCTAGTTATATAAACCAGAAACCTTGGTGTTAGCCTTAACACCACCTTCTCCCTCCCCTTACATATCTAACTCCATTACTAAGTTTTATAGGTTTTATTTTTTAAAATAACAGCTTAACTGAGATATAACTCATATACCATAAAATTACCCTTTTGAAACATACAATTCAATGGCATTTTGTATAGTCAGTGTTATGCAACCATTACCACTAAGTCCAGGCATTTTATCACCCCAAAAAGAAACTTAGATCCATTAAGCAATCATTTTACATTCCCCTGGCAATCACTAGTCTATTTTGTCTCTTGGATTTACCTATTCCAGGCATTTCATTTTTTTTTTTAAGATTTTGTTATTTATTTATTTAAGAGAAAGAGTGACAGCACAAGCAGGGGGAGTGGCAGGCAGAGGCAGAAGCAGGCTCCCCACTGAGCAAGGAGTTTGACGTGGGACTCAATCCCAAGACCCCCAGGATCATGACCTGAGCTGAAGGCAGATGCTTAACCCCTCCAGGCATTTCATATAAATGGAATCACACAAAAATGACTTTTTGTGTGTGGCTGGCTTCTTTTACTCAGCATAATATTTTCATGTTCTAGCATATGTCAGTGCTTCATTCCTTTTATGGCTGAATAGTATTCCATTATATGGATAAAGCACATTTTGTGTAACCATTATCAGGTGATGGACATTTGGGTCCGTTTCCATTTTTGGAGCTATTAGGAATACAGTTGCTATGAACATTCCTGTACAAATTCTGCATGGACATGTTTTCAATTCCCTGGGTTAAAGACTGAGAAAGTTCTACAGACTTTTTTTTTTTTTTAAAGATTTTATTTATTCGACAGAGATAGAGACAGCCAGCGAGAAAGGGAACACAAGCAGGGGGAGTGGGAGAGGAAGAAGCAGGCGCATAGCGGAGGAGCCTGATGTGGGGCTCGATCCCACAACGCCGAGATCACACCCTGAGCCAAAGGCAGACGCTTAACCGCTGTGCCACCCAGGCACCCCAGTTCTACAGACTTTACCTACTAAGATGTTGTTGGGAATACCTATTTCTTTCCATCTCTAAGCTACCAACACCTCTCACGTAGCCTCTTCTCCACGCCTAGTCATCTTTTCAAAATAGGAATCTGATTATATATATTATCCCGCCCAGCTTACGACCCTTCACCAACATCCCTGAGACCCCTCATCCACGCCAGGGCCTTCTTTTAGTTCCTTGAGCGGAGCAAATCTCCCACTCCACGACCCTGCACAGCAGCCCCCTGACCTGCAATGTTTTTCTCCTTTCTCTGCCTGGTTTACTCCTACCCACCCTGGAGAGCCCAGTGAAGGCATCTCCCTTGGGAAAGCCTTTTTGGCCTCCCACACGCACACGGACTCTCCTGGAAGCAAGCCCCTATCCCTCAGGGCCCGTGGCACCGTGGCAGTTCTCCATGTGTTTGTGTGGTTATCTGAGTACTGCCATCTCCCCAGCGACACCGCGTCTCTGTTCCCCACGGCAGCCTCGGTGCGAGCGCAGGTTCCCCCGCGCAGTCTCTCCGCGCATGTTTGTTAAATAAACAGATGAACACCTGCGCGCAGGAATAAAGGCCGTGGCCAAGACAGCCTCACACAGTCCTCAAACGATCCCTCACGGAACACCCGTGCGCAGATCGGCAGAGCATCCGATTACCCCGCGCAATCAAAAATGTGACTTCTTTCATAACGTTTTCTGTAATATACTTAGGAGAACAGGCATTTCTGCATTGATAGTATCGAAATCGAAATACAAAAATCGTATTAAATACAGAACTTGAGTGGAGGCTGTGTCTTTCTACTGGGACACCCAACTCTGGTGACCTCATTTCAGTAGAACGTCATCCGTCACGTTACATTAATGTTCATTTGCAGTCCTCTTATTTTGTAAGCTTTGTTTATTTAATGTGAGGGTCCGATTTGGGTTTAGGGTTGCAGTAAGTACAGGCATGAGACTTTACATCTGGATTTAGGTTTAAACATGTTTAAGTAACATTAAAGCAAATTAAGACGGGGTGTGTGGGGGGAGTTCATAAAAAGTCTTAGAAACAAGGACTGAGTAACGCGGATCTACTGGATGCTGAATTAGATTATCTGACTTCTTAGACCCTCGCCAACTGTGATGTTCTCTGACTCCCATCTTATGTTATATACTGAGAAACTGAGGTGTGAGCTGTTGAGACTCTAAAGCCATAAAGAAGGAATTCAGGAGGGGGCAAAAGGAGAAAGCAAGGCAAGGCACCCTTACACCAGCCACTAGACCAACCCGGTATTTTAACCGACAAGGCTTTTTTAAGCAAAAATGTTCCTCAAAGCATATAGAATAGAATGAATTATTTACTAGCATCTCAAAAATCTCCAAGGAAGAACGGAAAAATACAAGAAAACGGTTTCCAACATTAAATGAACCAAAACACCAGAGCGCCTCTGCTAGGCCACTTAGGGTTAAAAAGTCCAATGACTTCCATTTAACACTTAATGAAGTCCAAACAAATAAAGCAAATTCCCTAGATCTTCTACATTCAAGGGCTGTGATCAATGATAACGTTAGCTTTTCATATAGGACACTTGGTAGGACTTCGGTAATTTTGGTCATTTAGCTGATTCTGAATACAACTGCTGTTGCTTACGAGGCACACAAAGCACCAAATCCCAAACGTGCTGATTCCTGTACCTGCCTCTTCTTTCTCTGAATCAATTATGTTCAGTACCCCTGCTCTAAGACCAATCTCTCTTTTTTTTTAAAGATTTTATTTGTTTATTTATCAGAAACAGAGAGAGAAAGAGAGAAAACAAGCAGGGGGAGTGGCAGGCAGAGGGAGAAGCAGGCTCCCCAAAGAGCAGGAAGCCCAATGCAGGGCTCCATCCCAGGACCCCGAGATCACGACCTGAGCTGAAGGCAGATGCTTAACTGAATGAGCCACTCAGGTGCCCCTTCATTATGGTTTTCTTAATAATGTTTTCTTTTTTTCTAGCTTACTTTATTGCAAGAATACAGTATACAATGTATAATATACATAATATATAAAGTATACGTTAATCGACTATGTTACCAGTAAGGATTCTGGTCAACAGTAGACTATTAATTAAGTTTTGGGAGAACTGAAATGGATTTTTGCCTGTGCGGGGGTCTGAGCCCCTAATCCCCTACACTGTTCAAGGGTCAACTGTACTTCTTTTTCTACTCCATAAGGCCTGGAACTACAAGCTCAAAATGTGCCAGATAGGCAAACCAGGGTGATATCACATCGGCCTATTTCACAACTGCTCATCCTTTGTTCTCACATTTACCATATTTAGAGACACCGCAAAGTGGTGGAAAACCAATAGTTTTTCATCAAGTTAACTACCTTTGAAATGTTCAGGAGAAAAGGCATTTAAATTCCAATTCTTTGCTTTTGAATGTCCCAGGAATTGGTTTTTAAAACAACCCTTAATATTAAAAATATTTCAGAAAACAGAAGTTGAAAAGGCCCAGCACAGTGCTTGCAATCCGAATGATAGCAACAAATTGATTTTAGTAGCAGAAATTGAAATATGACCCCTGGAGAGGCGTTCAAACCTGGATGTGTATAAACATCTATATCTTTGTGTCTGAGCAAAATCAACTTCAAACTCATTGAAAAATATTCTATCTGGAAAATCTGCAATCTAGTTAATGCACTTTTTTTTTAACTGAGCATATAATAAGGACAACTCATCATTTTCATATACAAATAAACATACTTCATCTTTTACCACCAAAGTCTGAAGAAACCACAACATTTAAAAAAGAATAAACACATAGTTTCTGCTTTTTAAATAACTAGGGGTGTTAAGAGGTTGGATGTATAATTCTAATATGCTGTTTTTATTCAGTCTTCACGTTCAAATCATAAATCCTTTCCCAATGTTAAATGAAGCAAAACCAGTTTTTAGATATTTGTTTAAAAGATGAACAACTGTTCTTCATTTAGGTATAAGGCAAGCATTTTAGACTTGATTTTAATCAGAAATCCTTTGGCAAATATAATGAGTATGGCTCTGTAGTTATTCTAGTAATGTGAGAATAAAACAAGTTATTTCTGCTTTCATTAAATAAATCACTACAAGTACAATTTGCACCCACAATAAACAGTTTAAAATTTAAAAATAAATTAAAACAATATATCTAAAAAAAAAAAAAAAAGGAAACCCAAAGCCAAGAATCTTAAATACCCATATACTGGGGACACTGCAGTTTATTGACTTACAGTCAGATCTCCTGGCCAGGTGTTGAAGCAGAAATATAAAATAATGTCACTGCATTCCTCACCAGTGAAGAGAATACCAAATTAGTTCAAAAAGTCCTTTCTGACAAAATAATGAATTCCTCCCCGTCCCCTCCAGCAAGGGACCTTTTCTAAAGGGGAAAAGAAAAATGTGCCATACAGAAATAAATAAATAATGCAAAACACTTACCTGCGGCCTCTTTGATGCTGCACAGTTTGACAAGCCGTCTGCATGAAAATAATTCCCTTCAACTCTGGGAACTCAAGGATCTCCAGGTAATCTTGAACGACTTTCCAATCTGGGACCATGTAATGAGTCACATCACTTGACAAGAGTTTCCCATCTAAGACACAATTCAAAATGTAAGCGATTAGACAATAATTGCAAACCTGGCTGATTACTATTTCAATGTCAAGGGGCTCCACGATGCAAAAGAACTTCCAGTCTTAACTACACCCTGAAGTTTTGAAAGGACACAACAGATCTACTTCCTAGAGGCCCCAAGTTCAGGTAAATTCAGCATCTTCATTTGTTTTCATATACAAATTGTGCGAAGTCAAAGCTCAACGCGGTTTATGGTGTTGCTAGCGGTGCAGATGATGACTGATTTTTTAAAAACAAGCAAATCTTCAGCACAACCTAAATATTTATTTCTTTTAACTCACTGACCTACACTCACATTCAGGTGGGGTCCCCGGAAATATACATGTTACCCCCTTGTTTATGCCTAGCAATTTCAAGCGCGTTCTGAGTCAAGCTTGTGTTCACGCTCAGAAGTCTCCAGGGTCCAGAAAGGCGGAATCGACTGGAAAAGTTGCTCAGTGCAAGCAAGGGTAGTGGTTAGGCCTTCCACCCAGCCTGCATCTCAGGGCGCTGCTTAGCCAAGCTGTGACCGAAATGCTCACTTCAACCATAAACTGAGGATTCCAGATATTAAGGACCCCCGGGCTCCTCTCCCACCAGAGGGAAGACACCCAGTCATCTTCCTCATTAAATCGGCCACCCTTGCAGCTGAGAAACCAAGTGGGGGGAGGGCCAGCGCACAGCAGCTCTAAATCCAACTTCCCCATGACCTTCCTGTGCGATGAGGGCCCAGACAATTCACAAATTTTAGGGCACAGGGCTCTCCACCGGCCAAAAGTCTGAGGCATCTGGGCTGGCAGGTGAAAACATGTGTGGGAAGTTAAAAGTGTCAAACAGGCAGCAGCAGGAGCTCTCCGCGGCGCGGGGTGGCTCCCCACTTCTCGCTGTGGGGCCCGCAGCTCAGCACCCCCCATTTCACCACCACAAGATCCCGGGGGCGCCAGGGTGCAGGAGAGGCAGGTTCGTGCGCCCGCGGGCCCCTCGGAAAGCCCCGTTCTCCCGCCTCCAGGCTGGAGGGGCGCCGGGCTCTGGGCCCTTCCATTTGAGAGGGGGGCCGTCGGGAGGGCGGGTGTGGACAGCCCCAGGAAGCCGCGCGCCACGGCCGTCGGGGCGACTCTGGGGCCGCCGGCCTCTCGCTCCGCACCCGAGGCCGGGAGGTGGCGGGCGCGGCGCGGGCGGAAGCGAGGCCGCGGCTCCGGGCCCGCCCCCTCGGCCTGGCGGCCTGGTCTCCGCGGGCTCCTGGGCACCCCCGGCAGCTGCCAGAGCGCCCCGAGGGGCACCGGCACCGCCCTAACGGCGGCTGAGAGCCGGAGGCGACCGCGGGAGGGGTGCTCCAGCCCCGCCTGGCCTCTCCCCGGCCCACCATGGCCTGGGGGCAGGGAGAGGTGGAAGCCGCCCAGGCGACATGTGGAGATGAAGATGTGTGCGGTCTGTGCAAGCAGAAGTCTGGTAGAGAAAGATTAGTCCAACTCTGCAGGATTATTAGATTTTGTTCCTCCCCCTCCCCCGGTCTTTATGGGCATGGGGGCCGCTGAGTGGGTAATTATTAGTGTTTTCTGTTCCTCGCTCTGGCTTTCCTAAAAGCTAAAAGATTCAGCGAATAAGCCTGAAACCCTGCCAGGCCGGCATTTCTTTCTCCTTTAAAAAGTCGTGTTTATTTTTAATTTCATGTATTTTTAATCCATATAAAAATTCAAACAATGCGATAAAATGAAAACCAATCCATTTCCTTGAGGTAAACACTATCTGTTCAATCTCAACTCTATGGCATTTGTGGCCTCTGGCAAAGGAACTTTCCTTTAAACTTGGAGACTCAGGCACGGTCTCTTCTGATCACACAGGCTTCGTTGGATAGAAGCCGCCGCTCTTCCAAGCATTCAGCAAGCATTCATCTTTTGAGCTGTACCAGAAGCATTACATACAAGTGTCGCATTTAATTTCCACAAGTCAATGGAGTCAAGCATTATTATCCCCATTTTACAGGCGATGAAACAGGATCAGGGAGGTTAAGTGGCCAAGGTTACCCAGTTATTAAGTGGTAGAATCAATATTCAAGCCAGAATCTGGCTGAATTCAAAGCAGGCTCTTACCTAATTACTGTGTTATTCACAGATGAATAAAATATAGCTCTTGCGTCTAAGGATTTTATAGTCTACTTGTTGAGCTCTCGAAGCAGCTCGACCAGCTGGCTGGGAATATCAGAGCTTCCTCTTTGTTAAAAAAAAAAAAATTCAAGTAAATTTAAAGATCAAATTGGCTTTATTTAAGGATTTATGAATCATACAGCGTCGCATCTAGCAAACAGAAAAGGAGCACCGAAGAGCTGTGCAAAGTGGTAGGGCTTTTAAGGCAGAAGGGAAGTGGGAAAGGAAGTTTTTGACAGAGCGGATTGTTTCAGACAAGGTTACCTTCCTTTGGGGGAAGAGTGGGGGTCAGTCATGCGAAATACCTACCTCGCTAGTGCCGATCAGATAATTCCAGATAGGTTGGCTAAGGTCACATTCCTGGGAGAGGCTGAAACTGCAATTAAGTCTTGGTTTGCTGTCCTGGGGGCGATTTGAGGCCTATTGTTCCTTTCTTTTTTCCTCTCCCTCCTCTCTCAACCGAACCACGTGATCAAAATTGAAGGCATTAGCTGCACCTCTCAGCTACCGCTCCGGGAGTTCTCACAGCTTTTACTGGTCCTCTGTGTGATTTTCACAGGTCAGGATGTTTTTGGCTGAATGTCTGTGGTATTCGCCTGTCAGGACTCCAGGTTCACCATTTTCTAGGTGGTCATTTTCTTCATTCCTTTTTTGATTTTCCAATCTTAGGGAGATCATTTGCCTGGTGGTTCATGGCTACACACCTGTGCTTAAAGCTTTTTTTTTTTAAAAGATTTTATTTATTTAAGAGAGACAGCGAGCGCAGGAACAGGGGAGAGGAGCAGAGCGAGAATCTCACTCCCCGCCAAGCAGGAGCCTGATGCGGGGCTCAATCCCAGGGTCCTGGGATCATGACCTGAGCCGAAGGCAGATGCTTAACCAACTGAGCCACCCAGGCGCCCTGCGTTTAAAGCTTTTGAGGGAATATAGTGTACCATGGAGACCACTGTGATTATTAAAAGCAGAATAATTCTCAGTGTTTGGAGTGCACTTTGGAGCCATGGTCCCCAACCCAATCAAAATCAGGTAAGTCAAAGAAAGACCCCCACTGAAGCAGTCATCTGTTTAAGCCAAGTGGCACATACAGTGGTCTTATGTAATTGTTCAAACTTCTTCAGAAGTATTAATCCAGTACGGTAGGTGGTGGTGACCACAGCACAGACACTTCCTTGCTCAGCTGAAAGATAATTGAGGGCTATCTTATTCTCCAGAACAACTTTGGCCACAGAGTCTGAGGATTTTTGTTGGGC
This sequence comes from Ailuropoda melanoleuca, assembly GCF_002007445.2. Taxonomy (NCBI): domain Eukaryota; kingdom Metazoa; phylum Chordata; class Mammalia; order Carnivora; family Ursidae; genus Ailuropoda; species Ailuropoda melanoleuca. The sequence goes on from NC_048222.1 coordinate 41,403,856, forward strand.
AGCCGTTGTCCTAGAAGATTCTGCAGTATTTTCAAGAGTTAAAGACAGGTTCCTGATTGTATTTATATATTTATTCCTAGCCGAAGAAGTAGGGCCCTGGGCAAGGAAGCAAATCCTGAATCCCGAAAGCTTCTTGGAGGGTCCTTTCTAACGTGACAGTGTAAATTCAGGGGGGCTGACTAGTGAGGTGGCTTTGTTTGGGAACACTTAGGGGCACAGTTAGGGAACCTCAGAGGTATTGCCCAGCTGTGTGTCAGCCATCCAGACGTTTAGAGACCCAAGGAGAATGATAACCACCACAGACAAAGATACACCAGACCATTCTGGTTTTGGTGGTACTGTCAATGGATTCACACACAGAGGTTGTTGTGTTTGGCCGTTCAAGCCAGGACTCGGGTGGATTTTCAGTATTTGGGCGGTAAATCCAGCAGCACATAATTGTTCTAATTACCTTGCAAAGATGGGTGCTGCTTGTGAGTTCTTTTTGTGATTGGGGGCAGATCTGAGTTAAATAATTATGAGAATGTTGGGGTGCCAATGTACTGAGATTTGCATAGGTATTTGTGTCAACTTGGGTAGGAACAGTTATAATTAGAGAAAGGTAAAAACAAGGCACTGGATCTGGCCATTAAGAGTTGAACTCAATAAGAGACTTCTAAGGGGGGGGGGTGTGTCTTTCGTGGTGGCATTGGGAATAGAAGGGAACTTGGTCACAGGAACGACCAGGGGGTTTCTAGCCTCAAGGACGGATTGGAGTTTTTGATGACAAATTCAACAATTTGAAAGGTTATCCGACTTATCAGTGGTCTGGGAAATACAGATGATGGGATTATCATTCCAGGCCAATGCCAGAGTAAAGGAAAGAGAAGAAAGGATTTCATGTTTAAAGTATGAAGTTTTGGGGCACCTGGGTAGCACAGTCGGTTAATTGTCCGACTCTTGATTTTGGCTCAGGTCGTGATCTTAGGGTCGGGTCGTGAGCTGGAGCTCCAGATCAGGCTCCCGGCTCAGCATGGAGTCTGTTTAAGATTTTCTTTCTCCCTCTGCTGCTCCATCCCCACCCCCGCCCCACTCTGACTCTCTCTCAAATAAATAAATAAATAAATCTTAAAAAAAAAAAAAAGTATGAAGTCTTGATCTGGCATCTTGGGTGGAAGCAGTCTACCAACTTGTCTTCCTCCATTTGATTTGGAGGTTTCCAGCATCTGCATAGGACCAGGTGTCAGGTGGGGCCTTCTTTACCTGTGAGATGTGCAACCAAGGCTCGATGCCTTCTAGTTTCATAGCAGTGTCAGGAGCACTTGGTATGGTCCCTTTCAACAGGGTTCAAGAGCTGTCTTCTTCTGATGTCATTTCCAGAATACCCACTCAGCAAGCTCCAGACTGTGACCAACAGGACACTTTGAACTAGGATCTGGGAAGTTTCCTTAACCTGTTGATGACAGGCTTTGGCATAAGACATTAAAGATTTACAGTAACTAGTCATACTAGCGTGAGAAAACTAGAGATCAGCAGACAGGTATATACCCATTGACATTGGTTGACTGGTGACTGTCTTATGCAGAGTGAGTTTGTTTCCCAAAGAGGGTCTGCAAATAGTCTGCAAGACCAGAGGCAATAGTTTAGGCCAACAGAGTCCAATAGTTTCAGCAAGTTAAGATTCTTTAAAAAGATTCATTTACTTAGGGAGAGTGGTGAGGACGGGCAGAGGAAGAGGGAGAGAAAGTCTTAAGCAGTACAGAGCCTGATGCAGGGGCTCGATCTCACGACCCTGAGATCACAACCTGAGCTGAAACCAAGAATTGGACGCAAACGACTGTACCACCCAGGTGCCCCAAGTTTAGAGATTTTTTAAGTTTGAGGATCCCATTCGTTCTCTCGACTTTGCCTGATGATTGAGGATGATAGGGACAGTGGTAATTCCAAAAAGTTTGTTAAGTTTTTGTTAAAGCTTGTAGATTTGCCCACTGAAGTGTGCGCCTCGATCACTGGAGATTATGGAAGGTGTACCCCAGGTGTGAAACATGTTTTCCAACAATTTCTTTGCCTCTGTGAGGGCATCGGCCCTGTGGCAGGGGGAGGCTCCATCCCATCTGGAAAACATACGGACAATAACAAGGACATATCGGTAACCCATACTAGGTGGCAGTTGAATGAGGTCCAGCTGTGGGTGATCAAGGGGTCCCCAGGGAATTTTTTTTTTAAGATTTTATTTATTTATTTGACAGAGAGAGACAGCCAGCGAGAGAGGGAACACAAGCAGGGGGAGTGGGAGAGGAAGAAGCAGGCTCCTAGCGGAGGAGCCTGATGTGGGGCTTGAAACCAGAACTCTGGGATCACGCACTGAGCCGAAGGCAGACGATTAATGACTGCGCCACCCATGCGCCCCTCCCCAGGGAATTTTGAGGCCTCTAGTAATAAACATAGTTTTTCCAGGATTATCAGCCTGACAGGTCAGGCATTGGTGGTAAATGGTTTTTGCCATTTTGTAGAAGTCTCTCCACAATTATTTATTTACAATACAAATCACCTTAATTGCTCCATGGCGGGTAAAGGAATGCAGAAACGGGAAAATGGGGTATGTCAGGGAGTGGGGAAGAACCGAACGGCTCTCCTGGGGGCTGGTTTACCCAGTGTGGTCTCTGATACAGGAGCAGACGGTTGCCAAGTTAGAAGGAGGACATCAAGACGGCAAAAGTCGGGCAAGGAGAGGTCAGGAGCAGAATGGACTTCAAAATCTGTCGCTCCTGCCTTCGCATGAGAGAGCCGGGGCATTTCCCTGATGCTCAGCTTCTGTCTTTTCAGCGTGAGCCTCAATTTTGATGACAGCAGTTTCAGAAGATGAGAGAATAGCAGTAAGAAGTCGTTTATTTGTTGTACACTTTTGACTGGGGTCCCAGCGGATGTGAGAAAATCCCTTTGTTTCCATAACGTCTCCAAATCACGGATGACCCCCAAGGCATACCGGTTATCAGCATAAATATTAACGACTCGTCCTTTTGATGATAACTGGCATCCTCCAGTAAGGGCATGGAGCTCTGCTGGGTGGATTTAGCTCATGGGAGGTTCTCTCTTTCAAGTAACTCCTATTGGATAGTAACAGCATAACCAGCTTGGAAAATCCCTTTCTCGTTTTTATAGTGTGACTCAGAACACAAAATTAGATCAGGATTAGTCAAAGTGGTGTCTTGTAAATCGGGACGCAGTGTCACGAAAGGGGACATTATTACCTCACAGTCGTGGGGCTCACTGTCATCACGCAGGGGTTGGAGAAGTGGAGGGATTAAGGACGTTGCAACATTTAAGATGTAAATTAGGTGGCGAAAGCAGAGATCTCAGAGGAGGAGCTGCAGAGAAATACTGAGTCAATTCAGAATTAAGAAGGCTTAGGGCCGGGGCGCCTGGGTGGCACAGCGGTTAAGGGTCTGCCTTCGGCTCAGGGCGTGATCCCGGCGTTCTGGGATCGAGCCCCACATCAGGCTCCTCTGCTGTGAGCCTGCTTCTTCCTCTTCCACTCCCCCTGCTTGTGTTCCCTCTCTCGCCGGCTGTCTCTATCTCTGTCAAATAAAGAAATTAAAAAATTTAAAAAGCAAGAAGGGAAAATTAAAAAAAAAAAAAAAGAAGGCTTAGGGCCGCATGTCAAGTGTATAAATAAATGTCATTTCCTAAGGCTTCTTCTAACTTTGTAGCTGGGGCTGTAGGCTTAAGGTGGTCGGGATAGGCAGGAGAAACTGAGTCAAGCTGTATGTTATCTGAGGCAGTAGGTCTGTGTTCATTGTCATGTTCTTGCACAAGCATTTCCGGGGCTTGTGTTTCTCTATCGTGCACTCTTAAGGGGAAAGGTTTTGAATAGTTAGGTGGCTCGAAGACACGCAGTTCTCGCAGTGCTTGTTTTCATCTTAGAAAAAGACCTTTCTCAGAACGAATTCTCAGCATTTGCTGCAACATGGACAGCACTGGAGGAGATAATGCTAAGTGAAATAAGTCAAGCAGAGAAAGGCAATTATCATATGATTTCTCTCATCTATCGAACATAAGAACTAGGATGATCGGTAGGGGAAGAAAGGGGGGGTAATCAGAAGGGGGAATGAAACATGAGAGATTATGGACTATGAGAAACAAACTGAAGACTTCAGAGGGGAGAGGGTGGGGGAATGGGATAGGCTGGTGATGGGTAGTAAGGAGGGCACGTATTGCATGGTGCACTGGGTGTTATACGCAACTAATGAAGCATCGAACTTTGCATCGGAATCCGGGGATGTACTGTATGGTGACTAACATAATATAATTAAAAAAAAAAAAAAGAAAAAGACCTTTCTCATGTTTATCCTCCCAAGGCAGGCATTCAGGGACTGAAATTTTAGTATGTTCATAGAGTGGGGAAGAGAAAAATTAGGAATAGAGAAATAGAGAAAAATTAGAAATCCGTAGTCTGCAATAGCCAACCACGCCTAGAAATACATTCACCTTGAAGAGTACGAGTAAAGGCGAATGGCTGTCAGGGACTTCAGAGTTGAGCAAAGGTTTGCAACAGTGAGCCACCTCAAGTCAGGTAGAGCTTGCTACAGAAAGGTGTTCGGGCTTGGAAAAACTGAGCAACAGGGAATTACTGTCTTATGTGTGTGTTTAAGATTTTATTTTTAAGCCATCTCTGCACCCAATATGGGGCTTGAACTCCCAACCCCAAGATCAAGAGTCATAGGCTCTCCTGATGGAACCAGCCATGGTCCCTGAATAGCTACCTTGTTAATAGCTCTCAAGTCCTGGACAGATTGCCGTCCTCCTCATTAGGTTTCTGGACTGGCAAGATGGGTATGTTATGGGGGCTGGGACAAGGAATGATTAGGTCTTCTGTTGGCGTGAGGCTTTGTATGGCCTCAAACTTTAATGGATAGTGAGGCCATTTGGGAAGAGGTTTCGTTATGTCTATCTGAATTGTCATAGGCTCTGAATTTTTATTCTCCCAATGTCAATACTAGAAGTAGTCCACAGACGGGGTGCCTGGGTGGCTCAGTCGGTTAATCATCGGAGCCATGATTTCGGTTCAGGTCATGATCTTGGGGTCGTGAGACTGAGCCCCACATTGGGCCCCGTGCTCAGTGTGGAGTCGGCTTGAGATTCTCTGTGTCCCTCCCCCCACTCATACTCTCTCTCTCCGTCTCTAAAATAAATAAAATCTTTAAAAACAAAAAAAGTAGCCCACAGATTTTTGGGCGCCTTGATTAAACCAGGGGACTTTGTTGAAATTCTTCCTCTTCTGTGTCACGGACATTGTAGGGAACAGAAAAGATCAGGTTCAGGTTGGTCAGGAAATTCTAAGGTGAGGTCTCCATTGGAGGCAAAATGTATTATCCCTTTTAATTTAGAAAGGAGATCTCTACCTAATAGGTTAACTGGGGCTGTATCACACAGCAAACAGGGATGTTTTTCAGTGAAAGGTCACAGAGTCATTTGTACTGCTTGAGATAGAAACTCTCTCTGAATTTTATTAGATAACTTTCCTATGGAAACCTTCTTTTCACTCTGAGGGATTTGTTGTCCTATGAGAGTGGAGGTTTTAAAACAGAAAGCGGAGCTCCAGTAGCTACCAGCATTTGGCAAGATTTCCCATTAATTTTAATTTTAGTTTCCCATAGGCTGTTTAAGGGGATTACTGGTCACAGTTTACTGGAGGGTCCCTCGGAGTCCCATCTATTCTGGGCAGGGATCATATGGGGGCCTCCTTCGGGGGCAGATATGAAGGCATTTGAGTTGATGTGGAAGAATTTGTATTGGGCCTTGGAGGACAATCTCTTTCCCAGGGTCCCACTTGATTACAATTGAGACATGGATTTCTGGGCTAGTGTTTTGACAGCGGACCCCCAGGAAGGTGTAATGCTCGAGGCCCAGGTACCGTTTTAAGCCTCTGGCCTTGGAACTGTCGTAGCTGTAAGGCCAGTAGTTCGGTGAACTTTTTATGGTCTTGCTTCAAAGTCCTTTCAAAGTGCTCAGCTGTGGTCATGACATCAGTCCAGCTGGTGGCGTCCCATCCTGTTTTCTGCCTTTTTATCAATCCACTAATCTCAAGAGATAATCCATTTATAAACAGGGCAGCTGGAGCAGGTCGGTGACCTAGTTTACTGTACGGAGCCTGGAGGCCGTAGGAAGAGAGCTTCCATGGTGGGTTTTAAAGTCTGTCACAGGTTCATTTTTCTTTTGTTTGCATGTTTGAATAATAAACCGATCGATGTGGCCAGGGAAGACTCTAGGAATTTTTTTTAGGATGTATTATTATTATTATTATTATTATTATTATTATTATTATTTTGAGAGAGAGAGATGGGGGAGGGGCAGAGGAAGACTCCCAAGCCGGCTCCACACCCAGCGCAGAGCCTGATGCTGGCCTGATCTCAGGACCCTGAGATCACAACCCGAGTTGAAATCGAGTTGGACACTCAACCATCTGAGCCACCCAGGCACCCCCAGGTTTTTTATTATTTTTTTCTACTTTTTATTATTTTTAAGTAATCTCTACACCCAACGTGGGACTCCAACTTACAAGCCTGAGATAAGAATCTCATGTCACCACCTGAGCCAGCCAGGCACCCCTAGGAATGGCTTTTAGAAGATCAGCTGCTACGTTGCCAACATTGCAAGCTTTTTCTGGTCCATGAGGGGAGCATACTGAAGATTGAGGATCTCGACTACCATCCTTGGGGTTTTGCCATTTTGCTCCCTGAATCCATTTTTGGGTTTCCTCCGGTCCTACCAACATGCATACAAGCTCATAAAGACGTGGCCGCCTGGGTCATAGGCCCCGAGAATGACTAAATTTTTCAAAAACCATTTGGGGATCCTCCCTAGGGTTAAGAAGTTTCTTTAAGGGCGCCTGGGTGGTGCAGTCGTTAAGCATCTGCCTTCGGCTCAGGGCGTGATCCCAGCATTCTGGGATCGAGCCCCACATCAGGCTCCTCTGCTAGGAGCCTGCTTCTCCCTCTTCCACTACCCCTGCTTGTGTTCCCTCTCTTGCTGGCTGTCTCTGTCAAATAAATAAATAAAATCTTTTTTTTTTTCTTTAACTATGGCTCTTAGTTCGGCCTTTGACCAAGGACTCACACCTAAGGAGGGTTGCCGGCAATCTCGGTTGGCTTTATCTTAAAGGGGAATTGTTGAATAGTCTCTTCAGAGTGGAAAGGCAATTTGGTCAGAGAATTAGTAGGACATGAATACTCAGCTAGATGAGGGTAGCAGGGGACAGTAGGAGTCACATCTGTCCTATTGTCGTTTAAGATACCTCTTGTGGCTTTAATTTTGCATTTGCCTTTTGCGATGAATTTTTTAATGAAGCAATTTTGAAATCTTGAAGGCTTTTGAAAACTTCTACATACCAGTTAAAATAGGTATCCCATTCTGTTTGTTTAATTCAGGAACCCCGGCTTTCAAGTGCACTTCTTAGATGAAGGATCTTGTCTAATTGGAACAGTCCCCATAATGGCCATGTAGTTCTAGTTTGTTTTTAGTGAGATTTTGCCATTTTTGTAGATATCCACAGCTTCCATGAATATAGTTCTTAGATGTAAAATAAATAGGTGTGCTGGAAGGTGGGTATATTTCAACTTTCTGGAATTTAAAGACCCATTCTTCTCCTTCTCCTCCTCCTCTTTCTTTCTCCTCTTCCTGCCTCCTCTTCCTCCTCTTCCTCCTCCCCTTCTTCTCCTTCTCCTCGTCCTCCTCCACCTTCCTTTTGTGAAGTTTTAGGTCTCTAGGAACCAAGCCAGTACCTAAGAGGGATGTGCTGCTGGTTTGGAAGTTGTGCAGTGTTTTACGGTATACCTTCCTTGCATAGAGATTTTCTTGAGGTTGGTGGGTAATCTAGTGTCAATATAACTCATTCCACGACCAACTTATCCTAACACAAGAGTCTTTGGGTTAGCTGGCAAGTGCTCTAATAACTTTTAAGTGCTCAACCCATGCCCACCAAATTTATGGCTTTTTGGTTTCTGAGGTCCCTGTCAGCAATAACCTTTGTTTAGACAAACGTGTGTACTGAAACATACCAACACTAACCAAGAGGTGTTACTGTGGACTGACCAACAGAATAATTACCAACCTGTAACTGGATACTGCGGAAAGGACTAAAACAGCAAACCCCCAAAAGGAGGACTGCCAACTGGACTGGGTTTCCAAAAAGGGGAATCGCAGACTGGAAAGCCAATAAGGTTGGGAGCTCTATGCAAAGACAGTGGAGCTCAGAACTGAAAGGAACTTACCCACAGCCCTTAAAAACAGTGAGAAAGAGAGCTCAAAAGGGTTTGTGGGTATCATGCTTGTGTTTCTTTGTCCCCAAAGTCGTTCAAAGTCTCTTTTGATCCCACTGATGCCACCAAATCTATTAAAAAATGAAATTTGACTGAGTAAATTATCAAATTAGCTTTATTCAATGACTTATGAATTGGGCAGCATCCCGTACAGCAAATAGAAATGAGCTCTGAGGGGCACCTGGGTGGCTCAGTTGGTTAAGCATCTGCTTTTGGCTCAGGTCATGATTTCAGAGTCCCAGGATTGAGCCCTGCGTTGGGCTCCCTGCTCAGCAGAGAGAGCCTGCTTCTCCCTCTCCTCTTGTGCTCCCCCTGTCAAATGAAGAAAGAAAGAAAGAAAGAGAAAGAAAGAAAAAGAAAGGAAGGAAGGAAGAAGAAAGAAAGAAAGAAAGAAAGAAAGAAAGAAAGAAAGAAAGAAAGAAAGAAAGAAAGAAAAAGAAAGAAAGAGGAAGGAAGGAAGGGAGAGGGAGGAAGAAAGAAAGAAAGAAAAAAGAAAGAAAGAAAGAAAGAAAGAAAGAAAGAAAGAAAGAAAGAAAGAAAGAAAGAAAAAAGAAAGAGGCTTTGAGAAGTATAAAATGGAAGGGCTTTTTAGGCAGAAAAGGGTGGAAGATGGAAGTTTCTAACAGAGAATAGACTGTTTCAGGCAAGGTTACCTTCCTTTGGGAGAAGAAGAGCAGGTGTCTATCATGCAGATCACCTTTCTAGTGCTGATCAGGTGGTTCCAGATTGACTGGTTAAAGGTCACATTCCCGGGACAGGCTGAAACTGTAGTCAGGATCTTGATTTGCTGTCATGGGGGCAAGTGACTCCATGTTGGGCCTGTGGTTGGTTGGTTGGTTGGTTGGTTTTTAACACCATTATGCTGAAGTGAGCTGAGCTAGTGTCTTGTTGGATTGCTTAGTTTACTCTAGCGAATATATTAAAACAAGTCACTCGTCATATTTTTATGTCAAGTTATCTGCAGTGTGGGATGATGTAAGATCAAAATGGCACTGCATGATTTAGGAAGACATTGCAGGGCCGGTCCACAGGCCAGAGCACCAGGAGGGCTCATAGGCAGCCAGTAGTGGACGGGCGCCTCTGTAGTTCAGGAGGTCAGTTCTAGACATCCCAGAGGATGGGCAAGCAGCCACATTTGTGCCCGACATAAACACACTTCAGACAGCTGCCCACAATTCCCTCCAAAGTTCTCCCTACTTCTGATTCTATGTCCTGAACATCTCTCTTTAGCATTTTGTTGCTTTAACTTCCTCTAGGGACTCCTGGGTGGCTTAGTCGATTAAGTGTCTGCCTTTGGCTTTGGTCACGATCCCAGAGTCCTGGGATAGAGTCCCACACTGGGCTCCTTGCTCAGTGGGGAGCCTGCTTCTCCCTCTGCCTGCCGCTCCCCCTGCTTGTGTGCTCTCTCTCTCTCTGACAAATAAATAAATAAAATATTTGAAAAAAATAAACCTCCTCTAAATTGGGACTAGTGATCTTTTAAGGAAGAGAGTGTATCTGGGGCACTCTTGAAAGTTGATTTTATCAATATTTAAAATAATGCAAGGCCCATAAAGCACTTCCTTTGCTTGCATTGAGGCAATAATATACAAATTGTGTTCTTAAAAGCATGATCCCTTTATTCTTAGAACTGATCTAAAATGGACAAGAATGACTTTTTGTTGATTTGTTTGTTCACAGACCATCCTCTTGCCTGAAAAAAGATTTCTGTATCAGTCAGAATAAATATGTTATGCTGTAGTAATATACCAACTTCACAATTCCCAATGATTTAAAACAACCCAAGATATTACATGAGTGCCAAGAGGCTCCACTTTGTGTTGCCCTCCTGGCCCCAGGCTGATGGCACCAGTCCTCTCTAGAATATTGTTTGCTGTTCATTGGCAAAGAGAAAAGAGCCCCCTAGACAGGCCTACACCAGCAATTAAAAACTCAGTCCAGAAGTGGTGCGTGTCCTTTCTGCCTGTTGGCCGGAACTAGTCACATGACCACATCGTCAACAATGTGGGTGGAGGCCCTGGGAGTGAGGGATGCAGGGTGGAGAGGTAGGGGATTGGAGGGGGTGAGAGGGTGGGGGGAGTGCATTCCTACCTTGTAGCTTGAAGGCAGAGCACTGAAGCCCTTTGGTGGGTAGCATCAGTGACTACCCGAGTGCCCCCAGCTCGGACCGCTTGGCCCTAATTCAGCCTGCTCTGCCATCCCCTTCACCCTGTGCCAGTGACTCCTCCAGCTGCTCCCACACCAATCCCGGCTTGGGCCTTCTACCACTTACCTCTTTTTTACATCCTTACTTTCCTTCCCAGTAGCCAATGAGCCAAGCACACCTCCCGACGTCATCTTTAATCCTTATCACAACCCTTCACGGTAAATATGTCATTTCTTATAGAGAGCCTGGCTCTCTGTTCACCAAATCCATATCCTCTTTTCCTCTGGGCACACAGATGAACCACATTTCCCAGCCTCCTTCGCAAATAGGTAGGTATGACCACAGAGTGTAACGGCACCATTTCCAGGCCTAGCCCATAAAAACCTCCCCTGAACACTCCTCTCTCCTGTCCCACCAGCCCGATGCCAAAGCCCAGGAGAGCTTGGGAGCCAGCACTGAAGACAGAAGATCCGCTCCTATCCCCCCAGCTTGGATCCTGTACGGACTGAACGGAGCAGAGCCCTGCCTCTCCGATGCAGGCGCGTCCGCCGGGCACTCTGGTAAGGGAGCAATGAACTTCCATTATTGCAGCTTGCATTACCCTCATACCCTCCAACCTTACCAAGGAGATTAAGAGACTTGCCGAAGAGCTGCCTATTTGTTTAAACAACCTCCCAGTGGACATTAAACATCCTGGTGAAGCTGCTCGAGGATTCCCCTGCAGTTATGAATCATACACTCCTCTAAGAGGTGCAAGGGCAGCAGTGGTCTTTGGGGCTCTGCTTGGGTCTGGGCTACGGTGCCGCAGCCGTGCCACCCTGGGAAGGATGCTCGGCGCTGGCTTCTCTCTTCTGTTTTCCCTTTCCTTGTCAATCCAAGTGCTGATGGACAGCCTGGTGCCCAGATAGCAGAACGCTGTACAGCTTTCAGCACTCTGTTGCTGATGGAAATCTCTGCTTGTGGCTCGGTTTCCCTGGCGCGTGACTGCGGTCTTCTTCAAGCTGAGCCCAGCGCGCTAACCCTGCAGGCGCTGGCAGTATTTGCAGGCCTTTTTGCAGATGTGCTCTGGGAGTGCAGACATCAGCAACCACTGGATTATAATCAAAAGGGCTCATCAAAAGGTTAGCCTGGAGAGGGTGGGGCATCTTTACAAAGGGCTAAAGGAATAGGGAGGTTAAATGTATAAAAGAAATTCTGGAAGGTGACCTCCAAAGGCTCAGTGGATTCCCGAAATAGGCTTTGAAATATTCTGTCTTTATTTATTTAAAATTAAAATAGTACAACATGCTTGTTGCAACACAGTCCACCAATTCTGAAGTATGCCAAGTGAAAACAGGGAAGGTCCGTTTGCGTTCGAAGTCTACTCCTCCCAAGTAATGTACCATTGTTGGTAGCTGGTATGCATCCTGGAAATGTTTGTTGATTTATTTATGAGATTTATTTATTTATTTTAGGGAGGAGGGGCAGAGGGAGAAAGTGAATCTTTTTTTTTTTAAGTTTTATTTATTTATTCGAGAGAGCATTAGGAGGGGAGGGGCAGAAGGAGAGGGAGAAGCAGACTCCCCGCTGAGCAGGGAGCATGATTGGGACTCAATCCCAGGACCCTGGGATCATGACCCGAGCCTAAGGCAGCTGCTTAACCAACTGAGCCACCCAGGTGCCCCGAGAAATGAATCTTTTTTTTTTTTTTTTAAGATTTTATTTATTTATTTGACAGAGACAGCCAGCGAGAGAGGGAACACAAGGCAGGGGGAGTGGGAGAGGAAGAAGCAGGCTCCCAGCGGAGGAGCCCGATGTGAGACTCGATCCCGGAATGCCAGGATCACGCCCTGAGCCAAAGGCAGACGCCCAACCACTGTGCTACGCAGGTGCCCCGCGAGAAATGAATCTTAAGCAGGCTCCATGCTGGGCATGGAGCCCAACAAGGTGGGCAGGGGATGGGGGGCGGTGCTCCATCTATGTCACAACCCTGAGATCATGACCTGAGCCAAAACCCAGAGTTGGATGCTTAACCGAATGCGCCACCCAGGCCCCCCTATTTATTTATCTTTAAGTAATCTCTACACCCAACGTGGGGCTCAAACTTGCAACCTCGAGATCAAGACTCACATTCTCTACCCACTGAGCCAGGCAGGCGCTCCTAGAAGTCTTTAAATACAACCCAACCTTTGCAACTTCTTGAAGAGCTTGTCAATCTATGCAGTATCAGCTAATTACAGATAATGTTTCTCAGACTTTTCCTGGGTGCCAGGCTCCGCTCAAGGCACTTTTCCTGTTCCTTCATTTAATTGGGTGGGGGAGGGGGGAAGGTCTTGACTGTGATCCTGTTATCAGCTGAGTGTTATAAGGGAGGACCCTGAAGTACCGGAGGGTGGAGTAATTGCCCCAGGCTGCACACTCAATAAGTGGTAAAGGCGGACTTGGAACCCAAGTGGTTGGGCTACAGGGCCCAAGCAGTAGTAACTCAGCCATGCCACTTTCCAGCTAGGAAATGGGGAGAGTTACAGAATGCGGTACATTCCGTATAGTGGACCATGGATGAACCCAATTATTTTAGGTTTAGGGAATTGAAAACAGGGACATGCAAATATTGACCCTACTACTTTTCTATCTTCCTGGAGCCTTAGCGATTTCAGCAATTAAATACGGGAAGCAGGACAGATGTTTCTGGCTATTGGTATTAATGAGTCGACAATTCTAGAGGGTCATGGAAGTGTCTGAAATTATCCCATTTATCTGAAGAATCAGCTTACTTTCATTTGTGCTCCGACTCAGCAGAAGAGTCGTTGGAGGACGAACGGCTGCGGAGATGACTCCGCTGCCTGTATTAGGGATAATTCAATTCCCTGTATGTTAAAGGCTGTTAATCTTTGATTTTCACTTTTACCAGCAGATACAATGGCTCCCTTTTGGCTTTCAAAACACCCTGTGACTCCCCATAATCCACTTTGCAATAATTGCTCTAAAGTGTAATGCTTTACTCTTTCTAATTTTTTAAAGAGAAAATTATTTTGTACTTACCAATTTATATCTCAGCAAGATTTTTACTGTGCTGTTAACTTACCGACAATTTTGTTCTTCTGCCACTAAGGGGCGCTGTTTCATTGATTTTTTTTTTTTTTTTTTTTTTTTTTTGGGGGGGGGNGCGGGGGGTGCCTGGAGTGTATGGTGCTCCAGCTAAAGTCTCTTCTGTGTTGGTATCTGAGTAGTTGAAATTTGGCCTTTCACGCACTACCATTAAAATGCATCCAATTATTTGAGACAAAAAATAAACAAGAAACCTTAGTATTAAACAATACCTTTATTCAAGGAGCTCAAAGGTCCGGATGCTCCGAAAATTAATTAGAAACTAAGCTTCATTGATTAATGCAGAAAAGAAAAAGAAAATCCATTATGTCTTGAAGCGGACTAGAAAAAAAAATTCGGTTATATGGATAGCCATTTATAATTCAAAAATAGAAACATTACCATTTGTCATTTATTTCTGTTTTGTATTGATGCTATTTGATGAAATTAAATTTTCATCCATCTTGTAGGATTATTCTTGCCAGTGGAATACCAGTCATGGTATATAGTTATTTCATTGGATGAATGCACTACAAGGACTTCTGTTTATTTTACTGTTTTGTTACTACATATGTTTGAATTTGTCTTTGATCCTTGCAAATTTGAACTTTGAATTCTAAAGCCTTCTCATTGCAATAGAAAGGTGTTGGAAAAATGGAAAAGAGAATAAGAAGTACTTAGCAATGACCATAGCCTCCAGGAAGCCTTCCAGGTTTGGGATAAGTGTAAACAAAGTGTTAAATACTTCAATTTAACCTTTATTATTTAATAAAGAAAAAGCATAGGAAACTACATGTTTGCATCTGGTTCTAAAGGAAGAAGCATGAGGGTTATAAGTTAAAATTGCATTTATGCTTAAGTTCCTTTGCATTTTTGACCAGAGCAAGCTCGCTCTAGCTGCTTGTGTTCGATTTCCATTGCCATCTAACAAATTAACCACAAACTCGGCAACTGAAAAAAAAACCACTCATTTATTATCTCGCAGTTTCTGCAGGTCAGAAGTCTGGGCTTGGCTGAATTAGGTTCTCTGCTCAGGGTCTCACAAGACTGACCTCAAGGTGCCAGCTGGGCCGATTCCTTTCTGGAGCTGGGGGGGGGGGGGGGGGGGGGGGGAGTGGTCTTCGTTCAAGCTCACGGGGTCGTTGGCAGAATTCAGGTGCCTACAGTTGGAGGGCTGGGGCTGCTCTGAGCTCCCAGAGGCCCGTGCAGCTCCTGGCCACGTGGCCTCTGCATATGCCCTCTCACACTTTCAATCTTCTCACCGGAAGGACTCAGTCCCTTTAAGGGCTCACCTGATTCTGTTAGGTGCAACCTGAGGATAATCTTGTACTTTAAGGTCAACTGATTCAGGAACTTAATTGCCTCTGCAAAACCCCTTCACAGCAGCATCTAGATTCGTGTTTGACTAACGTGGGGAAGGTGCGTGTGCACCAGGGCACAGCAGCCTGGGGGGTCATCTTGGAATGCTGCCTGCCTGACGTAGGCCGTAGGCCGTTAGGCTGCTACAGCAAAACACTACGGACCCGGTGACTTATAAACAGTAGAAATTTCTTTCGGACAGTTCTGGAGGCCGGAAGTCTGAGATCAGGGAGCCAGCGTGATCTGCTGAGGCCCCTCTTCTGAGTCCCAGACTTCTCCTTGTAGCCTCATAGGGAGGAAGGGGGTAGTGAGCGCTCTGGAGCCTCTTTTATAAGGCCTTCACCCCATTCATGAGGGCCCTACCCTCATGGTTTGAGCACCTCCCAAAGAATCCCCACCACCAGGACCATCACCCTTGGGGATCAGGATTTTGACATATGAGTTTTGGAAGGCCACAAACATTCAGACCCTAGCATTACCGTAATGATTTATTATAAACATTTGAACACAATAAATTATATATATATATATTTTTTAAAGATTTTATTTATTTATTTGACAGAGATAGAGACAGCCAGCGAGAGAGGGAACACAAGCAGGGGGAATGGGAGAGGAAGAAGCAGGCTCATAGCAGAGGAGCCTGATGTGGGGCTCGATCCCATAACGCCAGGATCACGCCCTGAGCCGAAGGCAGACGCTTAACCGCTGTGCCACCCAGGCGCCCCACAATAAATTATATTTTAAACTATGGTATTAAGTATCTGAGAGCAACATAGATGATGTTCTTAAAAAAGAAGAGAACCAAGACTGTCGTCCAGAAGCTATAGAAAAATTAACGAGATCATGAGATAATGCAATGCCTTGGTTAGTTCGAGCTAAGGTGGGAAAAACCGCACCAATGCAAACCCACATTCTATCAGTCTTAAGTAGCCCCTATTTACCCTGGGCCCAGAATTCACTCGGGAATCACCGCAAGGAGGCGGAGCCCAGCCCCTTCTGCTAACACAGGGTCCACTTGGAGAGGGCGGTGCATCCGAGGGGCTGTGTGGCTAAGAACCATCTTCTTTGATGTCCACCTTAGTTCCTGCCTAAGAGGAGTGATGCTGTACCCCCCAGATGAAGGTCCTCTCTTAAAACTCCACTGTGACAAGTGGTAGAGGCTCTGGCATTTTTTTGAAGATTTGAATTTTAAATGAAAATGTCATCATCATGGGCGCCCTTCACTGTGCGGCTAGCTGCCATCCTCAAACCCGGGCGGGTGGAGGCGGCCAGTATTTGCCGCCTTGCTTCCGTGTAGAATTGTGATGGGGTCAGAGCTGTGATTAAGGAAGCTTCTCTCATTGCAGTGTTCGGATGGGGGAAAGCAGGAGGGTTTTCTTTTCTTTCTTTTTTTTTTTTTTTCTGTTAAATGTGGCATTTTAAGAGATATCATTAAAAAATATTCTTCTGCCCAGGAGAGAAAAGGCTTGGATCTTCAATATCTTTCACTGGAACTATAAGGCTCTTGTTACGTTTACCATTTTAGCCTTCAAGGCCTTATCTTTTCTGGCTTGGAGAACTGAAGACGTTTTGATCCTCTTCCAGTTCTACAAACAATGTTCTTTAATCAGCTTGAGGCATCACTGTGGATCAGAGAAAAGCACTTCCTCCCTCCCCAAAGCGAGCAGCACCTGCCAATCCCTCCATCCAGAGGCAAGAGAGAAGGGCTGTTCTTTGAGCCCACAGAGCACTGTTATTTCAAATGTACATGAAACCATAGAAAATAACCTAAAACCCATTGCCTCATGAATAGATGCAGAGCATAGTGGCATTTCTAGACTTAAATGCAAGGCCATGGACCCCCCTATCCACCAAACATATTTGTTAGTTTATGGCTAGTGTGATATTTGTGATATTGAAAACATGATGTTTCATTTCCACTGGCATTCAATTCGTCATCTTAGTGAAAATGTAACAAGGATAAATAACTAAACAGGAGGTAGAAACGTATTATTAGTCATATTGTTGATTACTACGGAGCAGACTGTTACAAACCACACTTTCAAGCTACTTGTTTTAAGCTTTCTTCAATTTTAGAAGGATAGGATATATATATATAGACACATATGTAGGATGGATACATCACATGCACAATATGGACATCACAGGTATGTAAAATCAGTTATGATAGTCTGGGTTCTGCTGCGGTAACAAATACCCCTCAAATCTCAGTGGTTTAGAATGACAAAGGTTTATTTTTTTTCACATCGTATGTCCCTCTGCTCTGCGTAGTCCTTACCAAGAGACCTAGGCTGATGGAGGTTCCCTGTAGTGCTTCCGCAGTTGCTTGGCAGGGGGAAAAGAATCTGACAAGTTGTGTGCTTGGTCTTAAAGCTTCCGGTTGAAAACGATACAAGTGACTTCTGCTAACGTATCACCAGCCCACGCAAGTCACTTGGTCGTACTCGATTCCAACGGCAAGAGATAGAGAGCCAGAATGGAACTAATGACAGACAGACACGCGCATATACACTTTTTAAGGTGAGGATTGTGAAGGAGGGAAATAAATTCTAAGATAGCCAAGTGAAGAGGGTCAACTTGGATTTATCACTGTAATATGGGTACATCAATAAGTTTAGATTCAGTGAAAACAATGACACAGGCGATGTTCATAGAATATATTGCCGTCCCTGAGAAGGATAAGTCAGATCTTTATGAGACAGGAAAATATCCCCAAGAAATACTGAAATTGAAAAAGAGCAAGTAGCCAAATACCACGATCTCATTTATTTTAAAAGACACAGAAATATATAAATATGTTTGTGCATGTGTGCTTGTGTGTGTGTGTGTATGTGTGTTAAGTGCATAGAAAAGACCTAGAAGGGTTGTTCCCAAACAGTTACTATTCACGGGGAATACAGAGGGATTTGTGTGGCGTGTCGGGGACTATCGCCCTTTTCACTTTACATAATCCTGCATTGTCTGAATTAATTACATCCATTTATTCATGTATTACTTGTTGTATTAGTTTCCTAGGGCTGTCTTAACAAATTACCACACACTTGGCAAAACAGAAATGTACTCTTTCACAAGCCTGGAGGCCAGCAGTCTGAAATCTGTCAAAACCATACTCCCTCTGAAGGCCCTCGGGAGGATACGTTCCTCGCCTCTTCCAGCTGCTGGTGGCTATTGGCATTCCTTGACTTGTGGCCACGTCGCTCCAGTCGCTGCCTCCACGATCTCATTGCTTCCTCCTCCTCTGTGTGTCTCCTCTGTGCGTCTCTCATAAGGACGTTTGTCACTGGATTTAAGAGCCACCTGCCCAGAATGATCTCATCTCAAGGTCCTTAAGACTCTTTTTCCAAATAAGATCACATGCCCCGGTTCCAGAGATTAGGACGGGACATAGTCTTTTGGGGGGAGGGGGAGAGCCTCACTCAGTCCACTCTGCATGTATAATGTGAAAAAAATTCAAAGGAAAGATTGAAAAAAAGAAACCATTATGAACAGTGATTACTTCTAGAGGGAGGGATTTCCAAATGTTCTATGGTGAACTTATATAACATTTATAGTCAGAAAACAGTCAAAATGATAGAGCAAGAAAACAACCAACAAGCAAACAACAAAAGCAAAACGTGGCAGGTCCTCCTTGCATAGACAAATGACAAATGACCCTATTGACAAATGACCCTGACACATCAGAAAGTAGTAGGAAGGTCCTGTCCTTAAACTCAGTGATGGAGCCAAGTGGGAGAGCTTAGATTTAGGGCCAGGGGCCCTACATCAGCCGTGGGTTCTTAGAACATGCAAGGTAGAGACTAAACCTGGGACCAGGGCCCTGGAAGAGCCATCACCCACCTCACCAGAAGAGGGGAAATACTTCCCTGGTGTTGGCTTGTAGAAATTAACTTTTTTTCCCAAAGAAGAAACATTATTGAGTGGAGGTTATTTGGGCCAGTTTCAGCCCACTGATGTGACTTGTTTCATCTGCACTGTGCATAAAATTTTTTCAAGTTAGTCGCCAACTATTTTCACATAAAATGCTGATTTTTGGCTTCTCCTGATCTGTGTATGGAGCGCGTGTTCTGCCATAGCAACCATCCGCCAGAGCTGGGGGGGAGGGCGTTCCCTTTAGGTGGGACATGTGCAACACGGTCTCTACCAGTCTGTATCTTCCTGACCTGACCTTTCCATCGTCCACTGCAGGCACTTGAGTTTGCACACCCCTGAGGAATAGCGTAAAAAATTGCTTTGTGGTATTACAGTGCAGTACATGACGGGTTAAGCGGGCCCGTGTACCCTCTTGCTTCGAGGGAAAAACGTTCTAAGTTCCAAATAGCCAACAAATGAACTTGAAGCACGCAGCCTGTTCTGAAATTGGCGACTCCTGTACAGTGATGTTTTATAGTCTGCCTAAACAAGTAATGGAAAATGCATATCCATATATGCACTCAGATATCAGAAATTCAATTCCATGGGCTATTTGGGAACGAAGTTTCAAAATTCTGCTGAGAATGATTATGCTGTCCGAGTGTGCATACGGGCGTGTTGTGCGTGCATCCGTGGGAGCACGCACGCACTTTCCCTCCACTTGGCCAGAGCCTGTCCTAACCCCAACCTCGGGGATGACTAAGTCATGAGCTCAAACCAGCCTCGTCATTATTGGGTCAGAAGCCAGGATCTCCATAAGATCTCCTTGCTGGGATCTGCGTTGACTCAGGGCAGGTGTTTCCAGTGAAGCTCCTGAATTTTTTTTTAAAAGATTTTATTTATTTATTGGGCAGAGAGAGACGCAGCTCGAGAGGGAACACCAGCAGGGGGACTGGGAGAGGGAGAAGCAGGCTTCCCGCTGAGCAGGGCCTGATGTGGGGCTCGATCCCAGGACCCTGGGATCATGACCTGAGGCGAAGGCAGACACTTAATGACTGAGCCACCCAGGCGCCCCAAGCTCCTGAATTTTTAATTCGAGTTGAGCCATTGAGGTGAGAGGAAGTGGGTTGGAGGGAGTGTTGCCTCATCCAGGGCAGGAGTCTTTTGGGATGCAGTCCCTTTTTTTTTGTAATTTCCAGAACAGACTGCTAACTTTCAAGACCTTCCTGGAGAGAACGTTCTTCAGGCTTTCCACTCTCAAATTGGTAATTACTCGGTGGGCACCTACTCTGTTCAGGACACTAGGCTAGGACAGCAAGAGAGTGAGGACCTGAACAGAGCTTGCAGACCAAAGAGCTTTCAACCTGATCAGGAAGTGGAGACACAAAGAAGGAAAACATTACAGTAAAACACAGTGTTGTGTGAAACAGAAGAGAAGCCGCAGGTAGTGACCCATAAATTGCCATGTGGATGGTGCAGACTCTGGGGGAATTGTACATACCTTCAGGAAAGAGGAGTATTGTTCTGGGCCAGGTGATGGCCAAGCAGGGGAGGTGGTGACTGAGCCAAGTCTAAGCAGAGTGGAAGGCGAAACACCAATTTCCGTGGCAAATGGAAGGTGGCTTGGGCCTTAGAGAGTTAGGTCAGAGAGGGTAAGACAGCAGCACTGGAGAGGGACTTGAATGACAGGATCCTCCATTCTGGGCTTTGTTGTATAGACACTGGGGATCCCAGAAAGTTTTTGAAGAGAGGAGTGGTATGATCCAAGTAGTACATTAGAAGATCAACCTGGAGGTGATGTCAGGATGGCTTGGAGGGAGGAGGAGATGAGAGCGGAGAGCGGGAGCGAGGCCAGAAGGGAACCTCCCGTGGAGGAGAAATGGCTGAGCCTTGGATAGGCCAGAGGGGCTTGAAAAGAAAGGTTAGATGGGGAGAGTCCGAAAGGGCTTGGTGGCAGACAGATTGCAATGAACGGGGAAGAGGAGGAGGAGGAAGTGGAGGGATGGCTGTAGGTTTGGAGCCGGAAACCAGGGTGGATGGGGTGCCGTGGGCTGAAAGAGCCACATGTGGTGGGAGGTCTGCTGGAAAATGGCAAGAGGAGCAGATTGAGTCCTGTATGGCCCTGTTGGGGCCTCCAGATGCGATGATCCAGCTCGGGTCCCACATTCTCAGCTGCTCGCTGGTGGTTTCCACCTGCATGCGTTTATCTCTTCACTCATGCTCAACAGACTCAACACCAGCAATCGCATAGGACCTATTGTGGATGCGGAAGCACCCAGACCTCCAAGCCCCTCATGCCTCCTCCAGCTAGCGGCCAGTAGTCTCTCATGCAGCAGACCACCCACCATGTTGCCTTGCCTGGTTGAGTGAGTGTTTTGTATCTGAACGATTTGAAAGACAGTGTTGATTCCAGCCCACGTCTCCACCTTTGGGAAGACCCACACCTCTGAAATTCAACAAGCTCTTTTGACTATGCTTCCCAGGCTCACCCCTCCCCGCTGTCAGGAAGTCCTCTCTTAGGCTTCCTTTCCATTGCTCATATGCTGCTTTGACCTTCGCAATGGAGTTCCGATGTGTCCCCACCCCTTTCAACCAGGCCCTCTTGAAGGCTATGAGCTCATGTGTAGATGGGGCGTGGGGTAGGTCAGTTAAAGGAAATACCAGCAGTGACATTATTTTTTTTTAAGATTTTATTTATTTATTTGACACAGAGAGAGACAGTCAGCGAGAGAGGGAACACAAGCAGGGGGAGTGGGAGAGGAAGAAGCAGGCTCCTAGTGGAGGAGCCTGATGTGGGGCTCGATCCCAGAACGCCGGGATCATGCCCTGAGCCGAAGGCAGACGCTTAATGACTGAGCCACCCAGGCACCCCCAGCAGTGACATTATTATGTTTCTGCTGAATACTCATTAATTACTGCAAAGCCTTCACCAGAGTGGGGGAAAAGCAAAGAAACGGCACCCTGATTGTTTGGGATTGTTGTTAAATGCAAAGACAACATCACCAAGCCATGCCCGTACTTCGGTACGACCGAGGATGCATTCAGAGTAAAGCAGTCCTCATTCCTTTTTCCTCTTCCTATTCCTTTGTCCTCTTCAATTTTCCCCTGTCAGGCATCAAGTCCTTTTTCTCTGCCCTCTGTGCCCTCTCCACCTCGATCCGTGTCTCCCCTCTTTGACCCACAACAGTCTGTATTGATATTCATTCCAGAAGAATTACCCAGCCCATTTTGTGGTGGAAAGCCGAGACTGGTGACCGGTGCAACTGTTGGAATATATAAACATGACTCTTTTTCAGGTAGCATCTGAGATGCCAGTCTTAGCAGCCTCATTTTAAAAACTATTTATATTCACAAAAGTCTATAATAGCATTTTTATTGTGTACGCCTGTGATTTGGGCGCATTTTTTTTCCCATGCCAGTTTCTTATTATCGTTCAACACCGACTACAGCCTTAAATGATAATGAAAACAGAAACATTCCTTTTAAAAGGCTTTCCATGTCCTTTAGTATATGTGTGCTCTCCTGCCTGAAGGGGCTGGTTCCGTGTTTAAACCGTCCGCACCTGACTCCCCCAGAGCCCGGGTTCATATGCTTGCTGCATAGACCCGATCTTTTATTCTTCTGCAGAGAATAAATTGAATACCAGTCTATTGAGTGTGTGGGTGTCTTTCAGAGAAGTCCTTAAAACACAAAGGCTTTCTGTGGCCCCTGGGGACATTGGAGTACCCGTCCGCCCATCCTTACCTTGGGTTCCAGAACCTTGGCATGGCCCCAGATGTCGCACACTTGCCTTTGAAGAAAGATGTGTATTCGGGTCTTTCTTCCCTCACCTCCTGTTGTTTCTTTGTTTGTGTGATGGGACCTGCTGCTTACACCCCTTAGTTTTCCAGGGTATTAAAAAAGAGTAACAAAACAGTTTCCCTCAGAGTCAAAGTGCTACAAATACAAGCTTGTTATCTGTATTCCATTATGATGAATAACTCTCCGACCCTCATGCCCTGTGTATGATTGACTTGCAATTATGGGTTGTGTTTTACAGTGGCTCTGAATGGTATTCTCCCCTGGCTGTTCCTTAAGCCAAGTCTGGAACCCCCTGGGTCCCCTGAGAAAGGGCAGATTTTGTGGACTCCACCCTTCCTTCATTGTTGTTTTTTTTTACCCTAAGCCTAGATATTGGATCTGTAATTAGTGATGTGATAATAATACCTTCCATTTGCCATTTTATGCCTTTTCAAAAAGGCTTTACATGTTTTTGTGCCGAATCTCATAAAAATGCTTTTGGCACAGGCAGTGCACATGCCGTGGCCTGATTGTATGAGGAAACGGACAAAGTGAGGTTCAATGACTTGCCCAAGTTCTTACAGCCAGTCTAAGATGGACCTGGGGCTGAAACTAGATTTCCCGATTTCAGGGTGCGTGGTCTTCCTACGGCCACTGCATTTATAACAAACTCAGGGCAATTGGTCCCATACAAGATTTCATTTGATCCCAAGATGATCGTACAACAAAGGGTGAGCAGGTATTAGGACCCTCATCTTCCAGATCAGAAAGTAGAAACTCAGGGTGAGTGCCCAAGGTGAGATGGTGATAAACAAAAGAGGCAGGATGGGACCCCAAGGCTGTGAGCCCACCGCTCTTGGGGATACTTTGCTGACTGATCAATGACATCACAACTCATTCAGGGGCCTTGGCCAAGAACTTAGACTCATTCTTTCCTTTTAGCCCATATCTGAGCCATTAGCACCTCTTACTGATTCTTCTTAGAAACAGACCCCAAATCAACCATTTCTCACCACCTCCGCTGTTATTGTTCTGAGCTAAGCCTTTGTTTTTTCACACCTGAATTGCCGCAACCACTTAGTGAGTCTACAGAGATGGTCCCCAGTGAACCAGGCCTCCCAGGAGGCACGCCTGTCTGGATCGGTAACACTGAATCCTGGCTGGCTTGTGACTCATTTTAATCAACAGAATGTGGGACAAGTGATTTACTGCGTTTCTGGCCTAAGCATCAAGAAGGCATCTGCACTTCTGAGAGCCCTGAGCCACCTGTGTGAAATCCAGCTACTCTGCTGGAGAGACTCAGTGATGAGGCCCCGTGAAGAGGTCACGTGGAGGGGAGAGGCCCCGAGACTTCAAGGAGTGGGAGAAAGGCCCACAGTCAGGGTCCCGGATGAGCCTGGCCTTTTCACTGTTCCCCACAAAGCTGCCAGAAATATGAGTGAGTGTCAGGGACATGTCGGGTGGTTGTACCCTCCTATGACAGCAGCCCAGTTAATGTCACTGGGAGCGGAAGAGCCAGCCGGCTGAACCCACCTGACCGACAGAACTGTAAGAAATGATGACATGGTTATGCTATGGCACTCGTTTTTGGCTTGGTTTGTTATGAGGCAGATAACTGCGTATCTAAAGGGTCTCCTTGCTTTGACTTCTTCTTGCCACCGGATTATTTGCTACAAAGAAGATTTCTTTTAAAACTGTGGTAAAATATACAGACCATAAATTTCACCGTCCGAGGGGCGCCTGGCTGCCTCAATGGGTTAAGCGTCTGACTCTTGATATCAGCTCAGGTCTTGATCTCAGGCTTGTGAGTTCAAGCCCCACGTTGGCTCCACACTGGGCGTGTAGCCTACTTAAAAAAAAAATTCACCGTCCTAACCATTTTTAAGTATACAGTTCAGTAGTTAAGTGACATTGTTGTGCACAACATGGACATTGTTGGGCAGTCTATCTCCAGAACTTTTCATCTTGGAAAACCAAAGCTCTGTATCCATTAAACAATAACTCTGTTCCCCCTCCCTTGGCAACCACCACTCCACTTTCTTTTCTTTTCTTTTTTTAACGATTTTATTTATTTATTTGAGAAAGAGAGAGATAGCAAGAGAGAGTACGAGCAAAGGAGGGAGTGGGGAGAG
Source organism: Ailuropoda melanoleuca (assembly GCF_002007445.2). Taxonomy (NCBI): domain Eukaryota; kingdom Metazoa; phylum Chordata; class Mammalia; order Carnivora; family Ursidae; genus Ailuropoda; species Ailuropoda melanoleuca. The sequence continues at coordinate 41,428,485 of NC_048222.1, forward strand.
GGAGAAGCAGGCTCCCCACTGAGCAGAGAGCCCAATGCGGGACTCGATCCCAGGACTCAGGGATCATGACCTGAGTCAAAGGCAGACGCTTAACTGACTGAGCCACCCAGGCACCCTATATCTATATTTTTAATTTGTCAATTGATCTCTATCTGATAAGCAGGGAATTTATATTATTGGCACACACGTATAATACTAACATGACTTGTACTGTTCTGAACACTTCGCATATATTGATATACTGATTTTAACAGCAATCTTGTGAATTAGGAATTATTATTATTACTACTACTACTATCTCCATCTTACAGATGAGAAAACTGAGACACCAGATGTTCAGTAACTTCCCTAAGTTTCTACAGCTAGTAATTGACAGAGATGGGATCGAACCAAGGCATTTGGGACCCAGAATCCACTCTGTTCTACTCACCTCATTATAAACGGATATGTGTAGGGACGCCTGGGTGGCAGTGTGGGTTAAGGGTCCAACTCTTGGTTTTGGCTCAGGTTGTGATCTCAGGGTCGTGAGATGGAGCCCCATGTCAGGCTCTGCACTCATCGGGGAGTCTGCTTAAGACTCTCTCTCCCTCTGCCCCTCCCCACCTCTCTCAAATAAATAAATAAATCTTTTAAAAAAATAAACGGATATGTGCAAAACATGTATGCACCATGTATGTGTTTGTGTACTGTCTGTCTCTCCCATCAGCGTCAGCTCCACAAGGACGGGAACCTTGTTTGGTTCACTGTTCTCCAAGGCTTAGAACAATGTCTGGCACATATTAGATTTTTAATGAAAAATGCGTTGAATGAATGAATGAACAAATGAATGGGTTCTTTGTATTAGGCGGCCATCAACCCTTGTCAGTGCCGTCGTGATCCAAAGACCCGTGTGGGTAGAATTTTATGGTGGCCTGGATCTGATGTTTAAAGTATATGCAAGAATGTAAGCCCTCCGTTGTTTTGCCCCGTGAATTTGGTCGTATCTGAAAAGTACGACTTACCAAGTAGAGCAGATACATACAGTAGGTGCTCAATAATCATGCAGTCAGTAAATGAGTTGTGAGGTTTTGAGGATTAGAGCCTGGTGTCTGTTTTATCTTGCTGTCCCTCCCAGCCCTGGGCCCGCTGCTGGGCTGCCCCATCTTTGCGGCTGTTCTGGAAGAGAAGAATTTGCTGAGTGGACCTAGCCTACTGTGTTGTGGCAGCATGTAGTAGGCCCACCTGTTTTCGAGAAGTAGCTACGAGGGGACCAGTGTGCAAATTCCAGGCCAAAGACTAGGTGGAGGGGATACCAATTCCAGGATTTTTTTTCTTTTCTTTCCTTCGATCCTTCCCATCAAAAACATCACTGTTTATAGGATTTAGTGTCAGTTTGCCTTAGACTCCGAAACAAGCTTCTAAAGCAGGGTTTTAGAAGATACTCATGATTTCCTTTGTCCTCCTCCTCCTAAAGAACTTCCGTCGCGGAAAACACACCTCCTCTCCTCGGCTTTTGGAAGAGCCGGGACTTCAGAGGTCTTCCTGGTGCTTCGCACAGAGAAATTGCTCTGTAAACAGAAGCTGAATGAAGGCATGCCTTGCTCTCTTTAGAGACAGCCACCGGGAACTCAGTTCCACAACTGGTTAGCTTTCACCTGGGGTCCACTTGTGGTTCAACACATTATTTTTTCTCTCTAGTTTCAGATACACTTCGGAGTCCTTCCAGTACTTTTTCCATCACATTGTCATCGAAATGTAGGTCAGAGTAAAGAAGACCAGCGTTTATTGAAGAGTGGCATCGATGCATTTAAAGGTACCCTGGTGGCCTTGAAGACTTAATGCAGCTTTTTAAAATGGCTAATTTATACACTGGGCTATTCCGGCTCACCCCGGCGCACTGGCTCACATTATATGGGGAAGTAGATGGAACACACTTATAATAGGCGGTGGCTGGGCTCAGTTATGACCTTATTTTCACTGATAAAGACAAATCTCATAATTCACTGGAGGCGGTGCCAGTCTTTTATCTTTCCCCGGACTCATGAGGATACAAGTCACATCCACTGAGCCTGCTCTGTGTGTGACAAGGAAAACTCAGGCGGCCAATCATCGCAAAGGTGATTCATTCATTTGCATTCAGATATCCTGTTGGCTAAAATGCAATAAAAGTGTTGGGGGCTTTTTTTTCCCCCATGCTATAAAAAGTGGCTTACTGGTAAAATATACGCCTTCACTCATCTCGCAGAGCTGCTATAAAAAATAACATTTGGCAGTGGGAAGTGGGACTTTGCTTGAGGAACTAATGTGTATAGATAATATTTATACAATTCTTAGATGGCCATGGACACTTGTCAAGGCTTTCGTGTTCCAAAGACTCATATGGATAACATTTGCTATGGTGTGGGTCTTGATTTTTAAAGTGTATGCGTGGATTTATAAAATGCAGGATTGCAGAATGAAGCATGAGAGGCACAAGGACCCTGGAACAGCAGGGGGGTGATGTTAGGTGAAGTATTTAATTTGACTCTCATGCCAGTCGTGAGAAAATACTGTGCTTTCTTTCCTCCACACTCCCTGTCTGCTTTAGCTCCCTCTCAGATCGGCCTGCCCATGCTTGCTTCCACCTCCGGCCCTCTTCTTTGAGCCCTGACTTTGACCAAAGAGGCCGGTTGAGGGCCAAGCAACCCAGACGGGGCCTCAGAACATTGGGCAGATTCCAGAAGATCCGAAGTTGCTCAAGGGAAATGAAGAAACAGTATCAGGGGAGTGCAGGATGGAGTGTTCCAGGTTTGCCGAAGTCTGGTTCCCCTGCTGGGGCATACATCCAGTAGGGGAGCCTAGATGTTTATTTTCAAAGAGGAGCTGCGTCTTCCTTTATGCTCTGTGCTGTGCGAAGTACCATGTTGGTATCGGATAAATGTTAATTACAGCAGCCGTAATGATGATGGCAGTACAGCGTGGTCACCCCACCTCCTGCATTCCAAAGGAGTTTAAGAGATTTAACTATTTCTTGTGATTGACGTCAGAGGACCCAGGATCCCGGCCCCCCGGTATTTGTCCTGTTCTCCCATCTGTTTGGAAAGACCCTGGGGAGGTAGCGAGGAGCTCCCAGAGGCTAGTGCTTCTACCAGGTTTGTCTTCAGAGCAGTCACTCCGAGAACGAGCCCTTGCAGCTCATGTGTCTTGTCTGCCAATTAGACCCCTCTGTCCACAGAGACCCTTTACAAAAACAATCATGATACCGTCATTTTAATTGTTCTCTTTCTTGGTCCCACTTTAGGACGATGCCTTTTAAATAAGTTACACCAGAGTTTCTTCCTTCTCATCTCGCTTCTAATTAAGGGCGGTGGGGGGTATCCTTTGGTCTTATTTTCTTATAATTTTAATTACACTGATCTCAGCTTAAAACAGGACCCATTTAAGTGCTGAGAAGATATGTATTTTCTGGGTCAGTGAGTTTTTTCCTCCATGCCTCTTAGAGGAGGGCATCGTTGAGACAGAACTCCCTGAGCACCAAATCTCGCTAAGCTGGCCTTGCCCTGGATGAAGGACAAGGCCCCCGGTGGGGACTCTAGCTGTTGCAGGGGGCCCTTGTGTCTTCAGGTGACTGGTGTTTTACCACAAAGAGCAGCAATCTTGACTAAAAGTCAGCGTTGGGATGTCAGCCCCAGGAAATGCTCCAGGGAATGCAGTGGTGGCAGGCTCTAAGCAGGTGAGTGATCTGCGGGCACTCTTCCCTGCCCTCCCCAGCATTCGGCCTGTTCCAGCTTGGAAGGGCAGTCATCGTGCCATTTCTCTTCCTCCTCCTCTTCCTTCTAGATCCCGGTCTAGCATGGCCTTGGAGCACTGCCGTTCTCTGCTCCCCAGAGTCCACATGATTCAGTGGTAAGAGATGATGAGCAGTGGGAGACCAAGGCCAAGGTTCAAATCCCAGCCTGGCCAATACTGGTCATGTCGTCCTGGGCAAATGATTTGCCTGTTGAGCTCTGGGGTCCTCTGCCAGAAAAAGGGGGATCACGATATCTGCTTGGCAGGGTGGTTGGGAAGGATGCCTATGACAATGAATGCTAAGGAAGAGTGCCTCCTGGCACGAGCTGGGTGCCCTTGACACCTTTTCTTGTCCCTTTCCTTTGTCAGGTGGGCACGGGCGAGCACCTGGAGGGGTAGGCAGATATCTGAAGGGCTGCCTCGTAAAGACAGGATTCCTGACGACACACAAACACACTCACACGCAGAACGTCTCTCTTGTCCTCTCTGCCTGGACCATCCTTTTCTCATGCCCTTCTTACCTGCCTCCTCCTTCATAAAGTTGACTCTGATTGCTTCCGTCTGCATCCATCCTGCCCAACCCTTTTGTGCATATTGCTTCAACCACAGAGCTTAACGGTCCATGATAAACCATCAAGGTTGGTATGTTAAAACCTTCTCTCTAATCCAAGTTCCTTGGAAAGGGACAAAGCATGACCCTCTTTCCTGAGGCTTTGCAGCACCCAGCACGTGCCGGGCATGCAGTAAATGTTTAATAATTGATTATTAAGTGAAGTGCCTATATTGGTCCTACCTGAGGGTGGAGACTGTATTTTACATGTTCTTCGCGTCTCCATGGCGGTTTAAGTGCGAAGCAGCCAGATGCTCAGGCACTCAATGAAACATTTGTCAGGTTAAAATTACCTTTTGTTTGAGAGATGGCTTTGAAGGATGCTTAGCCATTGATAGGAGAAATGTAGCCAGAGACAAAGGAGTAAACGCAAAACAGGCAGATGGTGCTAAAATGCCTGGGATTTGGGGAAGACATAGCTTCCTTTAGACAAGTTTGTAAACCGTGCCCTGGGAGGGCAGGCAGAGCACCACATAGGGAGTTTGGAGACTTGGCTTCTGGTCTCAGCTGGGACGACTGATCTGCTATGGCCTCATAAGGCCAGGTCTGGAACCAGGCGGCCCTCTGGCTTTTGGTAAAAAAAGCAAGTTTCTTCTTGACTTAGGAGCCCTTTGGAAACTTGTCACCTCTCACTGACCCTATTGACAGCTCCCAATTTCTTCTGATAGTTTGATCTTGGCCCATAATCCTTAAATAGACAAAACTTCCAAGGAGGCCGATTGGCATTGGATTGGAAGTCAGTTGGGCCGCTGCAAGAATATGCAATTAGACCTCCAGGAAACACAAGGCAGTTATGTTTCAATTATCCACAGGTCAGAGGTAGTCGTGGTGCTGCTCTTCGTGGAATGGTCACCTTGGAATGCGACACTCTGTGTTCCTTAAGTGTGACCAGGACACTCAGCTGGATCCCTCTTCCGGCTGCTCTCTGTCTATCCCCTGGCCTGTCATGAGCCTCATTGTCCTTCTACCTGTGTGCACAACACTGGCTTCATCCCCTTATGGGACCCTGCATGAAGGACCCCTGCAGCTGGTGGCCAACTTGTTCCCTGACCTTGGGAGCTCAGTTCCGTAAGCCTTTGTGCCTCTAGGTGTCCATTCAACACAGAGGACGCTCCAGGAACTGTGAGATGTAGCCCAGGACGCTACCACATCCAACAGTCACAAAGCCCAGCAAAAACCCAGCCCCAAACTCTGATCTTGAGCTAGTTTCAGGACTGTTCTGGGGGCAGCGTGCTGGGGTGGCCCTAAATGCACAGAACCAGGGGACAGGGTAAGTTTTGCTTTGTTAGCGTTTCCCACAGCCTTGTTTCTCTTTCACCCAGCCGGATTTCTTTCTTTCTTTGGCACTCTTCCTGCCCTTCCAACAGTGAAGGGCAGGAATCCTTCCCAGCCAAGCTTGAGGAGCGGTCGGGGGCCGCAGTGGAGTCATCGTGGAAGGGGGCTCTCCAAGCGTACAGCCCACACGCTTCTATTAATTCACAAAGTGCTCTCCAAGAGGGAGCCAGACAAGCAGCATTATTATTATCATCAATCACCCGGCACTGAAGAAACTGAGGCAGCTAAGGGAGAGAGGGCGGCTGAGCTGGCTCATTCGCGGGAGGAGGAGAAGGAAGAGGAGGAAGAGGAGGCAGTGGGGAAGATGCACGCAGCCTGGGCCGGGCTCCCTGCGCACACCCGCTCAGAGGGGAGGAGGTGAACGGATGCCCAGCCTGGGAGAGCTGCCTTGCAGACCATGCACCCTGCCTCCCGCCGTTTTCTTTTCAGGGCCCCTAAATCGAATACATTTTGATTCAATTTGGATGTTCTGGATTAGTGGAAGGGAACGAGGTTTAAAAGAGGTCAGCTCCATTACTCAGCATTATTAATGATGTTGTCGACTGTTAAAATCTCAAAAAACTAGGAAACTAATAAATTTTACATATTGAAAAATCACAGATGGATCAGGCAAATGGATAAATTCTTAAAAGTATTTAATATCTGTTAAGAGGACAGAATGATAAATTCAATATTGAAAACCAATATCAGATTCACAATTACAGGCCATTTATCATAACCAACTGCATGGACAGCATCTTTTTGCAAGGAGCATGGTGTGATTCATAAGCAGAGACCCGGAACAAGTCCATACGAAACGAGAAATAAATCTGCTTTACATGTTGGAAACTTATTTCCACTTCCTATCTTTATTGCCAACAATGTTAGCTTTCAAGAACAAATTGTTACACATTAAACCCATGCATAATGAGCCCAATTGAGTAAAAAACTTCCCTAAAAAGAGCTTTAAATTATTCCAAATTGGGTTATTAGCTTTAACTCTAATTCCTCTGAGAGGGCGCCCCAATCTTAGAGTAAGTTTCAGCACTTACCCAGACAGTTGGTTTCCCAGGCTGGGCCCCAAAGTTCTGGGTTTGTTCTTTCTTCCCCTTCCCCCCACCTCCCCTGAAGGTGTCACACAGTCAGGCCTAAGGCGCCAACATGATAGTATTTAACAGAAGTGTGAATTAAACAAATTGTAGGGATGTTGCAATTTACATTTTTGATTGTAAGATGAATGATTCTGCATACTTTGAAAATTCGAGTATCTACAAGTAAATGGAACGGTTTGAATTCAAATGGAATGATTTGAATTCAGACCCTTGCATGTCCTGGTCAGGACCCCAGCTTAGTCAAGACATCCTAGGCTCAAGCAGCAGGGAGGGGCTTTGGCGGTGACATCTCTCATTTCTCTGACTGCCCAGGCTGACCCAGCTGACATTAGTTTAAAAAACACACAGGATGGATTTACATTTTTTTTTCCTGATCTCAAGAATGAGGGGCTCAAGGGGCTCCTGGCTGGCTCGGTCAGTGGGGCGTGCAACTCTTGATCTCAGGGTTTTGTAAGTTTGAGCCCCACGTTGGGTGTAGAGTTTACTTAAAAGTGAAATCTTTAAAAAAAAAAAAAAAGAATGAGTTGCTCAAATGTAGAAAATCTGGAATGTGTAAGAGGGCAAAAGCCTGGTCCCCTCAAGGAGGTCACCAATTACATTTTGACATGTGTCTTTTGCATTTTTTCTTTCTTTTTTTTTTCGTTGTGCATTTTTATGTATATACAATTTTCTAGCCCATGCAATCATAATTTTGATGCTCATATAATGCTCCATCATTTTATAATGAACCCTTTCCCTAATGCTGAGCGCTTAGATTGCTTCACGACTTTTCTCTAGCATAAATAACATTGCAATAATCATCTTTGTGCATTCATCTTTGGGTGAATTTCTGATTATTTCTTTAAGATTTATTCCCAGAAATCTCATTCCTGGGTTAAAGAGCGTGAATATTTTAAAACTTTTGATGCATGCTAAGGCTGAAAAGAGAATTCCTTGGAAACCCCTCATTCACGAGTTTATCAATTGCTTGCACAAGCTGCTGCCACAGCCCAGAGGTTAACATCGTGGGCTTTGGAGTGAGATCCATCTGCAGTCAAGTTCCAGGTCTGCTACCGACCAGCTGGGAGACTTAACCGCTTGGATCCTCCGTGGCCACGTCTGTAAAATGGGCATCACCGTACCTGCAGCTCAGGGTTGTTGTGAAGATAAAATGAGACAGCGCCTATCAGGTGCTTAGCACAGCCCTCTTGACATGCGGTAAACACTCCATACGAGGCAAATAGTATTGGTCTTTATGCATTTTTTGGCGGCAGAATATTATAATGTATGTCCTTATGTCGTATAAATTATACATAAAGGCATCATATAACTTTAAAAACTTTAAGCTTTGATAATGTTCTCCATTACCTCCAGAATAAAGTTTTAGCTTATCAGTCAATACCTTCACCATCGGAGCCCAGCTCAGTTTTCCGACCTTGTCTCCATTACGTTTGCTCCGACTGCTGTGATGTGTATGCTTCTTGAGTGTTGCCCTGAACCTCCTGTCATGGTGCCCACGTCCCTTCTCTTTCTAACCCGTCCTTTCCCTTCCTCTTCTTTTTTTAAATGTTTTTTTATTTGAGAGAGAGAGATAAAGAGAGAGCAAGCACGTGCACACAAGATGGGGGAGGGGCAGAGGGAGAGAATCTCAAGCTGACTTCCCCCTTGAGACAGGGATCAATCCCAGGACCCCGAGGTCATGACCTGAGCCGAACTCAAGAGTCAGCCGCTTAACCAACTGAGCCACCCGCTTAACCAACTGAACCACCCAGGCGCCCCACGTCCTTTCCTTTCTTTTCACTGTTTGCCAAACTGTACTCGTGGGTTCAGGTGTGGCTCAGGAACCAGCACTCGGGTCAAGCCTTCCTGCTACCACCGCTGGCAGCATGAATGTGCTTGTCCTTTGTGCTCCCATGGCGTCCTGTGTATATCTGGGTCGCAGCATTTCCCAGTCTCACATGTTACAGTAGGTAAGGTGTGTCTCCGTCCCTCCCACCAAGCTGGGAGCTCCTTAAACGTTAAGGTCATGTCTTATTCATCTTGGTTCTCCTTCATGCCTGCTACAGTGCCTGGCACCATAGAAGGGCTCAATAAAAGTTTGTTCAATGTAACATAGGTAGGTGGGTGGGATCAAAGAAATCCATAAATGACATTTAAGGGCAAATTGAATTTCAACTGAATTGCAAGCCGATTGGGCTTTAATTTTTTATTTATCATGGGATTTAGATCGTACTTTGTGCAACTGTGAAGTGTGTTCTAAGCCTTGGGATACTTAACACTATTTGCAAAGTATTTCCAGGCAAATTATTGAGATTTTAAGATGTGCAAGGAATTTCAGAGGACCCTGTATAAACATATATTAACATATGTCTTGGGAAATTATAGCATCTCTCCATTATATAGGTGGGGATACTGAAGCCTGGAAAAGAGAGACTGTGGAGTTATTGAGACCCTGAATTTCTTGCCTTACTTAAATCATACTATGGTTAAAGCTGAAGTTTGAAGAAGTTTTCATATTGACTCTATACACCACTTAACTAGCCTCGTAAAGTATCTGGGTCATGTCTAACTGACAAGTATTAGCATTATCATTATTTTTGTCCGTTTGGCTGGGTGCCGGCGTTCCAGTACCTAGAACAGTGCTTGGCACATCACAGGCACTCAATCAGTATTTGCCAAATGACCAACTGCATCAGCCATCACATTTGGCGTGACCCAATCTGCATCCGCTTGGGGTTGTTTAGTTCAACTCGACAAATGATTATAGAGTGGTTTCTGTGTTCCAGATACCTTGCCAAGGAGGTGAGGTATGAAGATGAATAGCGTGTGGTTCCTGTCTTCACAATCTCAACGTCCAGTGTGGGGAGCAGACGCGTAACAGATCAATGCAGCGCGCTGTGGTTAGTGGTCAGAGAGGCCTAGGGACAGGGTTTCAGGAAACCCAGAGGACGGGCATTTAGTGCAGCCCAGGGGCTTCAAGGAAAATTTGCTATGGGACAATATGCCTGAGCTGTCCCACTGGATGAGTAAGAGTTAGGTTGAAGAGAGGTGGAAGGGCATTCCAAACAGAGGAAACGTCACTAGCAAAGACAAAGAGATGACCTGTCATTCACTTATTCATCTAAGAAACATTCCTGATGGCCTACAATGTTCCAGATGTCGTCCTCAGTGTTAGATGCATGGCAGCAGACCCAACAAAGTCCCTTTCGTCATGTAGCTTGTTGTCCAATAGACACAGGGCCCGCAAGCTTTCCGCATTGCTGGAGGACGAAGAGCGGAGCGGGGAGCGTGGGCAGAGGAAGCTGAAGGGCGGGTGGCGATAGCCTACCTTCTTCCACAAGGCATTTGAAGCATTTATAAAAAAAAGCCAAGGATTTGCCAAATCAAGCTACCACTGGGCAGGAATCCCAGACCCCCTCCTGAGGTGGTGATCCCTCTGCTCCCCCCAAAGTCTCTTGGTCACTAGAGGGAACTGCTAACAGTGCTGGAGAGAAGAGGCTGCCCCCGGGCCCTGTGCGCTCGAGCAATCCCCTTGGGTTGACTTTGTAATTTGGGTGGTGACTCAAGGCAGTGAGAGCCTAGCACCTGGTAAGAGCTTTATAAAAATGCCGGTTGAATGAAAACATGAGGAGGATGACTTCATCTGTAAAGCAAAGGGATGATCGATCCCTTTGAGTCTGGATTTGAGTCCACGAATGAGGAGATTTATGAGTTTCCTGGAAAGCAAGATGGCTCCTACCCCAACACCTTGCTCCACTCCAGCCAAAACCAAAAACCCATGTGCCTTTATGTCCCAGTCCAACCCTCCATCCCTCCAACATGAGGCCAGGCACTGTCTGAAACCTTTTTGAGGTTCTGAAACCTTTTGAGATATATTGAAATGCCTCTGTGGAATTCACTGTCCAATGGGGGCAGGTTAGACGTGTGAGCAGATAATCATATGACAGTGAGAAGAGTACTAATCGAGGTGGGTAAACAGGGTAGAGGGGCCAAGAAAGGCCTTGTCAATGAGCAGAGTTTTAAAGGACAAGAATGGAGTTTGCCTAGCTTGAAAAGGATGGGAAGGGCGTTCAGGTTCTGAGAACAGCAGAAATAAAGCTGGGGGCAGAGGGAGGGGGAGGGTAGGGCAGAACACTGTCGAATTCAGGACGTTCAGATAAACTGGCGTGGCTCTCAGGTAGGATGTAAGAGGCTGGCCAGTTGTTGAAGGTGAGGAGAGGGGGAAGTGTTTAGAGGTATACTTTCCCCGATTATCTGCTGCAAATACAATGAAAATAGTATCCAAGAAGCATGATTACAGATTTGAGTCAGAGGCTTACTCTCCACCTAATGGTTTTATTATCATTACTAGTCTTTGGACAGCATTCATTTACATGTGCTCTGGACCCTAAATCAAAGCAAATCAGAATATGACAAAGGTGTGTCGGTGAGATGAGGTATTTGAGGGAGGATGCATTTTCTCTCTTTTGTGAGTAAGCAGTTTACATCCTGCTGGGCTGCAGACAGCTGTGGCATAAGGACCATTTCCAATGATTTAACTTTGGCCCCTAACAAACCACATTTTATAATTACCTCTTACCTAGACAGCACCATTAATATAATGGTAACTTACATAAAATCTGCATATGTGGATATGCTAAGTTCATTCATTAACTTTCAGAATCTCAAATCCTCCAAGGACTTTCAGGAACCTCCACGAAGCCTCTGAAAGCCGCGTTTTGCCTCTGATTCTCTCGTTTCTGTAAAAAAAAGATTCAGAAATTCACGTTGCTCGTCTGCAGTCCTCTGAGTTCCTTCTCTTGGACAAATCGGTCTTGGACAATGTAGACCCCATAAATGGCTTCCAGATCATCTTGTGCCTGTGGGAGGACTAAGGGCTTAAGACGCGATACATTTCACAGCATCACATTTGGTCCCTTCTCCTGGTAAGCATGGAGGAAAGAGAACAAGAGACCCGGTCCAAGTTTGCCTGGATGCACGAAAATTCAGAGTCTCAATGCCACGTTTCCTGGGACTGTGTAAGAATCGGTTATAATAGAAGAGCATTGCAACAAATAAGAGTGTAATAATGTCATGACAATAGCCTATAATTTACATAAATCCATGGAAATGTACAATGGAGAGATTTCCAGCTCTGGTTTCTGGGAATTCAAATTCCATTCAATTCCCAGTTCAAAGCGATTGGCCCTTCTGATGGTTATATGTAAATAGATCTCTACCAATCTCATTAAATATTCCATCCATATTCAAAGTTATTAAATATTGAACACAATCTAATAAATACAACCAAGTTAATCAAGACTTTGGTGGCTGCGGGCTCATAAAAAGCTTGTGAAGAAATATTTCATTTGGGTTTTATTCGGATCCTCCACCTCCCTCCCCTGTTTTGGAGTGAGGACAGGCGTTTTGAGTTGTGTCCACGGGGACGGAGGTGCGCTGGGTTGTAGCCTGGGTGCGGGGCAGGATTGCCGAGTGTGGCTGTGTCGGAGGATGTGTCCAGTGTACTGTCAGTGTGTGTTATGTGAGCACAGGTAACACTGGCGTGTTCCCTTGGATGCTGGCTCGTTGTGGTTTCTTCTCTGCACCTCGTCAATGGCTTGGACACAGGGATCCCCACAGTCCCTGTAATTCTTTGGAGGGTATCCAAAATTTGCTTTTTCTCAGGGTTGTGTTAGTGAAACTTGGCGCCTGAGAGCAAGTGCCTCCTTGCGTTTTGGCTCGAGGCTCCTTGCTCGCCTTACCCTAGTGCCAGCCCTAAAGTGCAAGACTCCACTGTGTGGATGGAAGAGCTTTGAGCAGGCTTGAATTCAAATGTGGGTTCTGTCATTTTGTCTTGGACCCTCAGTTTCCCCTTCTGTGAAAGGGGGATGATACTGCCTGCTGTAGACTATTGCTGGGAGAGTTTAATGAGTTCCTACGTATACCTTAGTAGTAAACTGTAGGCATGGAGACGCCGGGGTGGCTCAGTCGGTTGAGCGTCTGCCTTCGGTTCAAGTCATGATCCCGGGGTCCTGGGATCGAGTCCCACATCAGGCTCCCTGCTGTGTCCCTCCCTGGGGCTTTAAGCCAGGGCTCTGCAGAAAGTGAGAGGGGAAAAGGTGATCCCTCAGCAAGGAGAAGAGGGAGAGGGAAGGAGAGCATCTGAGTGGAGGGGGGTGGGGGGCATTGTGGCCGGGGTTCTGGACATTCGTCATCTGTCCTAGCCTTATGGTAATTTATTTCTAAAAATGAGAAGGCTCTCCCACCTCGGTCACCAGGGTTTTGGCCTCCTCACCTTCCAGCCCCATCCAGGCTGAAGTGTTTAGAGGTGGCAGTGAGCTGGGTGTCACATGCCATTTCACGGGAGAAGAGACACTTGGGAGCCCTTTAGAAAGAAGGATAGGAGAAGCCAAGGGGGAAGGGAGTGGGTGGGAGCAAAGGCGATGAAGTCCATTCTGCTTGGGCTCTCTTTATTTTGTGTGTGACCTTGGGGCAGGTGAGTCTTCTCTCTGAGCCTTGGCTTCCTTCTCCGTGAGATGCGGATGATAGCAGTGTTTATGTCCTCATCATTCCCATTTTGCAGATGAGAACACTGAAGCACAGAGAGGTTGGGTCATTCACTCGCCGTCATACAGCTCACGAATGATGGAGTCAGGACTTGAACTCAGGCATCTGTTTTGGGGGCCTCTGCTCTCAATCACCTCACTCCACTCTCTGCTCTGCTGTCTTCTTGCCCTAATTAGAGTGCAAGCTTTTTGAGAGCAGGGCTGATAGGTCAGAATAGTGGACTTTTGTCTCAGATTAGGCATTTCGAGGAGTAGCCTGGTCTTAGACGTTATCATGATTTGCAAGATAAACTTGCAGCTGTGTCGTACGTGTCCACAGCAATGCGATGTGCAAAGCGATGCTCCCATAAGCAGGCTCTCAGGGACTGGCAAATGAACGATGGATCATGGGCTCCAACGTGACCCCGAGCCGACCCTCAGAGATGTTTGCTAAAAGTGTTCCTGGCTCTGTTGGGACCTGTGTCCTTGGAGGCCTGCCATCTGGGTGGAGAAGGTGCAGCTTTATAGATCCGTGTGGCTTTTTAGAGGATGGCAGAAAACCAGGCAATCCCCAGCCCAGCACAGAGGGGGCCAGCACCCCCCCCAGCTGCGCAATTCACGGCTGACAGTGTGACAGTGGGGGAGTGGGCACCAGAGAGGCGGGGGCGGGATGGGGGGGCGGGTTGCTTCCTGTGCATTTGCTCCTTGAGATGGGGGGGAAGGGTTATCCGGGAAGACATGCCCACCTCTCCGTACCAAGCAGAACTTGGCTTTGAGAATTACAAATGGCTGTCTACCACCTAGAGGTGAAGCTGAGAGGCATGGTGGGAGGTGGAACGTTTGCTCCAAAAGGCAATACGAAGATGAAGAAAAAATATGCAAATACCTCCCTTGTATCCTATCATTGCTAACAGTTGTCCAGCGCTCCTTCGGGCGGTATTTGGGTTAATCTCAAAGTGCCCACAGTACTCACATCTTACTCACAAGGTAACTGAGGTTAGGGAAGCGAAGTGGCTGCCCAGTGTCCCAGTTACTAAGTGCTGGAGCAGAAGTACAAACCCAGCAAGTTTGGCCCCATTCTCTTAGCCCTTGGCATCTCTGATACCCACAAACTGCAGAACCTCGGAGCTGGAGAAAGCCTTGCAGAGTATCTCTTTCAGCCCCTTCATAGTCGGGTGGGGAAACGGAAGGTCAGAGAGACCATAGCGATGGATGAAGGTGACATAGCTGGTTAGTGACAGCCCTAAGATTTGACCAGGAGTAGGGTGAAGCAGGAAGGCTCCCCGGATGCCAAATTTAAGGAGGGGCTCCCTCTCAGATGCTGACTGTGCACATGCATGACACTGAGAGTGAGCGCCTCTTTACACGTGCCCAAGGTGCCTCGCTTGCTTACCCTAATCCCAGCCCTGACCAGATGCTGCTTCTGTTTTATTTTTTTAAAAGATTTTATTTATTTATTTGACACAGAGAGACAGCCAGACAGAGAGGGGGCACAAGCAGGGGAATAGGAGAGGAAGAAGCAGGCTCCCAGCGGAGGAGCCTGATGGGGGCTGATCCCAGAATCACGCCCTGAGCCTAAGGCAGACGCCTAACGACTGAGCCACCCAGGCGCCCCTTCTTCTGGTTTTGTGGTGTGAACAACAGAGGCCCCAGCATGGGTTTATTTATTGGATTTGATGTCCCAAGGCAGGGGACTTGATGGGGTATTTGTGTGGGTTTTTGCCCATATCCCAAGGCAGGTTTCTACCCCGAGCTGGATGGAGGGTCTGCTTCTGGATGGTACCATGGAAGGAACAGGATTAAAAGGGGCAAACTCTGGCCCCAGCAGTTAGAGGTGAAACTAGGAGAATGATGATCCTGTCTTGGTGAGGCAGGGCTGCAGAATGGGGTCAGTGGGGAGCAGGACCCTGCCGCTCTCCTCTGGATCCCACTGGGCTGAAACGTGGAAATGCCAAGAACAACTTCTTGCCCCAATCAGACCCAGAATGAAGATGATTATCAGCGGTTGACCTTTGAGGGCTAGGTGCCCAGACACAATTACAGACACATTTCTCCAAGCTACAGACAGCCTGTTCGCTTTATGTGTAAGAAATTCCTGGGGAGAGGGGTGTATCATAGCGCCTTTTCCCCAGTCTGGGGCTTCCTGCTGTTGTTCTAGTTCGAGGAGAAAAGGAGACATATCACACAAGCAAAGCACCCCGTTGCTGCTTTATCCCTAATAAGCAGAAGTACGTTGGTAAGTCCCCCATTGCTCAGAGAGGAGTGGGGCTGGGGAGAAGGGGTTCCACTCTCTCCATCTGGGCCAAGTCTTCTGTGGGGGCTCAGCACCTAAGAGTGCTGTGGGGCTAGCCAGGTGGCCCAAGGTGGGAGACGGCTTTCTTCTAGTGGCCCTGGGGGCTTGGGGCTTGGGATAGGCAGAGAGGCTGGGAGGACCATCTTCTGGCACCCTCCCATTTACCTCGAAGGCAGAGAAGCAGCGGTGGTCTAGGCCCCGCATCTGGAGCAGACCTCAGCGAGGTAAGTCCTTGCTCTCTTCTCTCTGGGCCTCAGTTTCCTCCTCTTACCAGGCTTGGCTTAACCCAGCTTGCTGAGGGTTCGACATTCTGCGGTTGGGCTTTCTCACTTTATGCCCCGTCGCCCAGAAATTTCTCAAGCCCCTTTCTGGAGTTCCAGTCTCCAGCCCTGGCCGGTCTCTCTCTATCCGTAGCCTGGTACCAGCAGGCCTGGGGGCTCCGCCGGCCTCCCTCGACACCCCCAGGGAGATCTCCCATCGCGAGGCAGCCCGCAGGCCGTTCTGACCCACCCGGAGAGAGGATAAACGACAGGAGAGACGGGAAAAGGTTACAAGAAGAGAAAAAAGCGAAGAGACACAGAGAAGGGATAGAGAGAGGAAAGAGGGATGGGAGAGGACCCTAGCAGAAGGGCGAAAAGGCGGGGTGGAGGGTAGGGTGGTGAGAAGGGATGCTGGAAAATCCAGAATCAGAGAAAAGAGAACCTAAAGGAAAGCTGGAGGAGGACTGGAAGATAGGAAAAAGCAAGTGAGCGAGCAAAGGAGAGCAGGGTCTGAAAGGACCGAAGGGGGAGAGGGAGGGGAAGGGGGGCAGGGAGAGAGCCACGAGCAGGGAGGAGGGAGCCACGAGCAGGGGGGAGGGAGCTGGGAGGGAAGAAGAGGGAGGGGACCGAGGGACGCGGGGGGTGGGGGCTGGCTCGGCA
>NC_048222.1:41445362-41543372 GCF_002007445.2 Ailuropoda melanoleuca
GCGGCGCGGCGGTCCGGGGAGGGCGCCCGCTCGCCCCCCGGAGTCTGGGGACTCCCACCCCCGAGCCGCCCCGAGCCGCCGGGCGCGCTGACTGCGCGCAGAGCCTCGGGCGCCCTTCCTGCCGGGGTCGCGGCGCGGAGCCTGCGGGGCGCGGCCAGGTTCCCCGCCGGGGCCAGCGGAGCGCCTCTCCGCCTCTCTGCCAAGCCCCGGCCCGAGCCTTGCGCGCTTTTGCTTTTTGGAGGCGCGAAACGGAACGCCTGCTCCTTTTTATTCTTTCTCACCCGGTCGCCCCGATTCTCTTCGGGGAAGTCCGGGACGCGAACGGCCCTGTGGGTCGACTTCCCGGACGTCCCTCCTGCCCTCCGCGGCGACCCCAGCTCCCGAAGTTAAAAGAGAAGCGAGACACTCCCAGTGCGCGCCTGGAGCGCGGTCCCGAAGTTCCCAACTTCTCGCCCAGCCTCGGGCGGTAGTGTTGGAGATGGGGAAATGGTGGTGGTTGTGGCCCCTTCGAGCTACAGAGCGCAGCCGCCTTCCTCCTGGACTTGGTTTATTTTTCCTAATTTGTTAGAAAAAATACGACTTAAAGAGGTGCAGAATTGTTCCCCGTGGGCGTCAAGGTCTGTGAGTGAGACGGAGCCGTGACCCGTCTGGGACCTGGGAGTGCAGAGCCCGGGCTCGACAATTTCCGGAGTCCCCAACCCCGGAGGCTTTCTCTCGGCCCCGGACTCCCAGGCTCCGTCCTCCGGTTAGCCGCTCTCGGGATCCGTTCCTCCGAGCCCGCGCTGCGAGGCTGGGCTGCGTCCTTCCCGCGTGGTCAGGTTGTCTAGAGAAATATTTCGAAGTGACTCCGCTTCAGGATCTCCCACTCCGTCTACCCGGGCGCGGATAAAGCAGGGCCTCTGGCAGGTGGGGAGGCCTTTGGGTGGTTTGGGATCCCGGCCATCTCGGCTCACTCTGGCCAGGGTATTCGTGCCTGGGCATCAGTGTCCCTCCCCCGCCCCTCTCCGCGCTCTGCCGGGTAAGCAGGGGTTAATTCCCGGGCCAGGTGGCTCCGTGCGGAGGCTGGCCGTGGCTCTCGGAGCCTGCGGGGGGGCGTGGGTCCGCTGGCTTCCGGAGTCCCGCAGACCGGATTCGGCGCGCGTGCGGCTTCCTCGGAGCCAGCGGCCCCTGCCTCGCAGCCTTCTTTGTTGGAGTGCCATTGGAGAGGTTCTCTTGAAGGGTTTGGAGCGGGTTCAGTGGGACCGAGAGGTGGGGGCTTTGAGGAAAGGGTTCCTCCCCGCCGGCTGTCGTTCCCGGACTCCGCGTTAGGTTGGGCGGGGTCCTGGGAGGGCATCGAACCGACCACCCAGAAATACTCCGTCCTCAGTTCGTTTGGCGGGTTTTCCCTGGTGCACGGCACACACCACCTGTCTCGGTTGCTCCTAGGTTGTTTAAGCCCCTCAAATTTCAAGGCCTTGTCGATCTCCATCTCTTCCTCCCATCTCACAGATCCGCAAACTGAGGCCCAGAGAAGTGAAAGGATTTGCTTAGAGCCGGTTAAGGGGTGGAAGGGAATGTAAACCAGGTCTCCTGAGTCCTAGTTCAGGGTTTTTTTTGTTTTTGTTTTTTTTTTCTAGTACGCTCATCATCACTTTCTTAGCTTGGGGCAGGTGTTTCCAGTCAGGCCACAATGTGCCCTTGGCAGGCCTCGAGGACTGGTTGTACAAGGAGTTTAGAGGCAGAGGACTGGTCTCTGGATTCTCTTGTTAGTCGCTGTGCAGGGATCACTGCCCAGGAGAAATCACTGAGGTGACGGACGGTTTGTTGCTTACCTGTTCTGTGCCAGCACTGAAGTCTGCGGGTAAAGGGAGCCCTTAGACTGGGGCCCACTCCCATTAAGTGCAACCCACAGGGAAAGCAGCCACGGAAGCTAGACCTCCTCAGGTGAAATCGCTTTTGGAGGGGGCGGAGTGGTGGGTAGTCTGGAGAAGGGAGGATTTGGAATTGAGCCTTGGGTAGATTTCTAGTTGGGGAAGGAGGATTGTGGGGCACAAGGCTTGAGCACAAAGAGAGGGGCAGGAAAGCTCAGGACTTGTTCAAAGGACAGCAGAGTCAGCGAGGAGAATGAGAATTTTGCTTTTGAGAGAGAAGCACTAGGGCAGTTGGAAGAGCGAGCTCCGCAGAAAACAAACTCAGAATGTGTCCCCGGAGTCTTCTAGCACTAGGGTGAGCAATCAGCTGGGGAGTCAGCAAGGGTCCTAGTCAGCCTTTTGCTTCTCCTATACCCTTTTCTCCTTGCTCCCTGGGTTTTCAGGTAGTTTCTTTGCCCCTTCCCAGCCATAACGTTTAGAATTTAGATACTTGAGTCTTTGAGCATACTATTGGACCTACTATGGGCAGGGCGTTTACTGTGCTAGGAATACTTCGTCAACAGATAGTTTTGGAGCTCATACTTTTTGCCAGGCACTGGTCTAAGCCTTGGGAATACACCGATGAACCAGACACGCAGAGAGAGTCCCATACCTCCTGATGCTGGCATTCTAGGCTCCTGTTCTCGGTAAGGTGAAGTCTAGACATGGAAAGGAGGCAAATACACAAAAGATATCTGAAGAAATGGGACAATATAACAGAGAATCCTGAGTGACCCCTCTCGTGGTTCAAGGCTCTGAGGTGAAAGGCTTGGAGCTGTTGGCTATGAGATTTGGAGCTTCTGTGGTTTTCCATGACCCCAGCTCCTGGTTGCCAAGGGTAACCCAGAGGCAGCTGCATTGAAGACCTTAGATATGGCATTGGGGAACAGCTCCGCAGAGCTTCTGCCAGTCAGAGCTCAGGGGGAGAGAGCTGGTAAGTGTTGGCTACTGTGATGATCTTGCTGGGTATCCATAGAGACTGGTGCCAGGTAACCATGTACCTCTTAAATTTCAGCATCTGCCGCTGCTTGAACTCTGTAGCCCCATTGTACAGATGGGTAAATGGAGCTCTGGCTCTGCAGATGGGGACAGCTGTGCAGCAAAGAGCCCAGCACTACAGAGTCCAGGTATTCCTGATCTCTGATTTAATTTAAAATAATGCTCTTTCCTTTCTATTTTGTAGACCAGTGGCTGTTAGACTTCACCCTGGAAGGCTTATTTAAACACAGATTGCTGGGCTCCGCCCCCAAAGCTTCTGATTTAGTGGGTCCAGAGTGGGTCCTGTAATCTGAATCTGTACCGAGTTCCTAGGCGATGCTGCTGCTCTTGGTCCGGGACCACACTTTGAGAACCACTGTGGTAGAACAAGGAAAAGTGAGAGATTTTCTTGAGATTATGCGTGCAGTCGAGCCTGGGACAAAGGCTGTGATTTAGCTTTAGGAACTCCCAGAATTTGCCTATGTATAATCCCCTCCCCCACGACCCCTCCAGGAAGCCACAGAATTAAAAGAATATTTTATCTTCATCAGCACACACAGAGCGAGAATATATTGCAATATAATTAGGGAATAAATAGGTGTCATGTTGGGTGTAGACGCCATGCCCTGTGGCTCTGTGGGGGTTTATTATAGCAGTAGTTATAATTGAAAAGGTGTCACCTGCTTCGAGAACCCCTCATGAAACTTTCATGGCCTGGGTGGTCAGCGTCCAAAAAGGCATGTCTTCTTCATTTAGAAGAAAGAAAGTCAGAGAGATTGCTTCTCCTGCTAATGGGACTATCTGTGTTTCATTCGACAGTAAGTATGCAATGTGTTCTTAGAGGAGAGAGAAAAAAATCGAACAGCCAGTGTGAACAGAGAGGGGTTGGAGGAAGTCCACAGCACAGGTTTACGGATCTGTTTGTTGAACATCTTGGAATGTTTTGATACTGTCAGTTTCACCTATATTTCTGATGTGAAGCCGTGTCTCAGCAGGAGGAAAGGAGAGTTTGTGTTTCAACTTAGCTGGTTGGGCAAATGTAACAGCACATTTTATCCCCAACGTGTTAATTAGACCCCAAAGAAAAGAACCATAAAAAGGTTGTTTTCCTAAATGCTGGCATTTTTCATCTGGATCCTATTTATTGATTATTTTACAGTTGAGAAGGAGCAAAAAATCCATGTTTTTATAACAAATAAAGCTGGCTGCAGTAATTATGCAGGCTCCACATGTCTGTTCTGGAGCAGGAAGTTGGAATTCAGCCTGACTCTCAAACATTTGGGTGAGATCTAATTGAGAAAGACATTTCAAAGAACAAATATTTAGGAATGCGGAGTTTCGCTGATGGTCTCTCTGGGCCAAGTGCAAGTACCTTGCTTTTAGCTTGATCCTCAGAGGTGGGGGGATGCTCCGGGGGAAGGACCTGGTCACTAATGTTGAGGCCAGTGTCAAATCGTGAGGCTGAAACCGAGAGATAATCAGGGAGGTTTAGTAAAGGGGAGAAAGGTGCTTTCAGGGAATATATATCCCCTGGAACCGGTGAGCAAAGGGAGAATCAATCGAATATAGATCAAACACTTACTGATTGTCCAGTCTTGGGACAGGTGCAATGAGGGCAGGGACCAGGACTTTTACTTGTTATATATCTCCCATAATGCTTGGCTCAGGTATCTTTAGGGACAAGAGCCCTCTATTGGAGTGGGTATCAGTCAGGATTGTAAATAGCAGAAAACTCTTGGACTCAAGTGGCTGAAGCAGTAAGGAACTTAGTATCTCCCATTGTAAGAGGCGTGGGCTGTGTCGGCCCTGAGCTTGGTTCTTTGTTTCAGCGGCATCATCATCAAGATCTAGGTTCTTTTCCTCTTTCCTTGTTCATAAGGTCACAAGATGGTTGCAACAGCTCCGGCTATTACACCCTTACAAGAAGAAGCAGAGGCAGAAAAGATGGAGGGGAATCTTTCCCAAAAGCCCCTCAGCAGACTTTCCCTCAGGTTTCATTGGCTGGAAATGCGAATCACGTGACCATGTACACCAACCGCAGGCCAGGGAGGAAGACCACCATCACTGGCCTAGAACAATCTTCATTTGTGTGTTGGGCCTCAGAGAGGAATGCTTTTGGAAAGAAGCAACCAACAGCACCTGTTACAGAGTTTAAGACCTGGGTTTGAATTGTCTGTCTGCTTTTTAGCCTTGTGACCTTAGGCAAAGTCTTTTACTTCTTTGTGCCTCAGTTTACTCATCTGTGTAATGGGGATTTATTGGGAAGATAAATCCAAATTAACTCAATAATTACAGTTGATTGGTATACAAGGAGGAGATTATTTGAAGATTTGATCTCTGACATCAAAGAATTATAATCTAGTTCAGGAGGCATGAGATGACCAGGCTATCAAATAATCAGAGAACAACCAGAGAGTAGGAAAATAATTACGACTTGCAGACCAACCATGGCAGGAGGAGCACGACATCAGTGGGAGCCACAGTAGTTAAGGAAGGCTTCCTGGAGGAGGTGGTGCATAGTGCATTCTGGAACTCCAACCTTTAAGTATGGATGGGTTGTTAGCTCCTTCTGCTCAGCTTGCTTCCTCCTGTTTTTCTCTGTGGTCAAATGGGGCCATTGGGCCAAGATGAGATCTTATCGCTACAGTTACAGTGTCTTTGACAGTCCAATTATAGCCAGCCTACAGGCAGGTCACAGTGGCTTCCTTGCCAGTCTTGGATTCCTGGTTTCTGCTGATCCACCAGTCTCCACCTTTCATGCTACATTTCAGTTGCCAATGAGATATTATTATTATCATTATTATTACTTGGATATCCAGCTGCCTTGTAAAATTTATCTGCCTAAATTGAAATTTGATGTCTTCCCATGTCTCAGGCCATCTGCTCTTCTGGATCCTTCATTTTTGCTGTTGGTACTACCACCTTCCCAGCTGCTTGGGCTCAAAACCTCTGCAGCACTATTGATGCCCACCCCTTTCCTCTAATTCCATTATTCAGGCACCAACTTTCTTTCTTACGTTTCTTGGATATAAGTCCGCCTTTATGGTGTGAGACATCCCCTTCGTTCAGGTTCTTTCTACCTCACGCTGGGCAGTGGCTCTGGTCTCCCGCTCCGGTCTCCCGTCCTCTGGGCACAGGGCATGGGAGTGCACAGGGACATATGTCTCAAGCAGCAGTCTGTGGGGCTTTGCAAAGGGTACAGTTTGTAATTCGAGGGCAAAGGTGGCAATGAGTCTGCAATCTGGGGCCGCAGACACATCATGTCGTTAGGGGGCCATTTCCCAGCCTCGCCTCTCTCTCTCTCCTTCAAGTCATCCTAAGACCTTGTTTAGTCTCCACTTGTCACCTTACATTTTTTTTCTGTAGTCTTCAGTGGATGAAGCCCACACTTCTCAAATAGACATTAGAAAGCCTCCACAACCCTCTGCATCCTGCCTCTCCCACTCGCCGTCCTTCCCTGCTAGGACCCCCCACCTCTGCCGCCTTCAAGCCTGCTTCAAGTTCTGCCCTTCTCCGTGTTCACGCCGAGCCACTCTTTCCTTCAAGGCCAGTGTCAGAGCCGCAGCCTTATTAGACCTCCCCTGACCACCGGAGCCCACGGTGATCTCGAAACCTCGATCTTTGCTTCTCCTGAACTTGTGTAGTAATTAATGCTGTGCTGCCAGTTCCGTACCTAATAATAGGCCGATATCGCTGCTCTGCATTTGCTTGGAATGTTCCTCATCTTTCCAATTGGATCTAAGACCACTGAGGTCCGAGATGGGGGGGTGGGTGGTGGATCCTTCTTCGCATCCAGCATTGTGGCCGCCGAGCATCTGGCACGTCCAGATTGATTGAATTAATTTATTGAATTAATAAATTGAATTAATAAATTTATTGAATTAATACATCACAGAAATAGGGGAAATAAGATTATTCACCTGAAAAGTCAGTTAATCTTTATTTATTTTTTTCCTTTACTTCAGTTTCGGGCAGAGACTAAATTGGATGAATGTCTGCATGCTGGATGCTACTTCAGGTGATTTTTCAGGACCTGTTTTAAGTCAGCCTTGAAACACCCCTGGGACGCTGGGGTTATTGCTGTCGTTTTACTGATGAGGAAATGGAGGCTGGAGACGTGAAGGGGCTTGCCTTGCTTACTCAGCCAGCGGGAGGCAGAGTGAGGGTCAAGGTCAAGCTCTTTCTCTGTGTCTGTTTCATAGGTCTTTGTGAGGTTCTCCCGACCCTGTGGTGCTCTGTTCCCCCAGACTTTTCCCTATTTGCTATGTCCCCCTGCCTCCTTCTGTCGCCTGTCTCTGATGAGACTCAGACCCTGTTTGTCCCGAGAGTGTGTTTGGGGCGTTTGAGGACTCTGACGTTTCCTGTGACTCTGTCCTGAGGACCCGCTCCTTCTGTTAGGTTGTGGTTCATATGGATCACAAGCCTTTTTTACCTTGACTGTCTTTCCTGCCGCCTGAAAACCTGGGCTAGAGATCCCTTTAGAGCATAAAACATTCTGCTAGTGGAATCAAGCCGGGCCTGAGCCGGGTCTTCTGAACTCCTCCGCCCGCCCTTCCTCTCCCCCATCCCACCCTTTGTATCCATCCACCCTCACCTGCCACCACTCCTGTTCTGAGTCTCGGGCGTGACCTGGGGCAGGAAGACACCCCTGATTTGTCAGCGGGAGTGTAGTCTGTTGGAGGAGTCTGCCAACTCTGGGAGTTATGGCAGGCCTTCTTCTGTCCTCTGGTTCATTCATTCATTCATTCATTCTGTAAATACTGAACATTGACCACATGTTCAATACAGCAGGGAACGAAACACAGTCTTTGTCTTCGTGGAGCTTGTATTGAAGTGAGGGGAGACAGATGGTAACAAGCAAACACATTATATAATATACTTTGTGTGGTTATAATGAAGAAAGATAGCAACGGAAAGGGGTATATGTGGCAGTGGGACGCTGCTATTTTACACAGTGTGGTCAGGGAAGGCCTCTCTGACGGTGACATTGGAGCAGAGACTGAGAGGAAGGATGCCATGTGGATATCAGGGGCAGAAGGCACTGAGGAGAGAGGAGAGCAAGTGCAAAGGCCCTGAGGTGAGAAGTTGCCCGGTAAGTCTGAGGATCAGCAAGAAGGTGGCAATGGAGACCAGATGGGATCTCCTCGGTAGGAGGTGAGACTCCTCTTCAGCCTCTCCACTGCCTCAGAAACACGTCATCCTTCTCACAGCCATTGCCATGGCTGGAATGACCACTCAGCCAGGTCCCACTCGACTGGCACAGCTCCGCTGTGGCCCCCACCCTATAGGGGGCTGCCATCTCTGCCGTCTCTTGTTGGTCCACCTCTGCTCCGAGTTCCTAGAACTCTCGCCTCTTCACTGCACAACTGAGCCTTCGATTGCGTGGCTGGGCCCCTTCCCCTGGGTGTGTTGGTCACACCTCCCTAATGAACCAGCCCACTGAAACTGGTTTATTTCCCCTGCCCAGAAGCCAGCCCAGAATGGGGCTCAGTGTCCACCCATCAGTGATACTGGTGTCAGAAGTGGGAAGGAGGTGAGGGCTTCTTCACACTGAGCCCAGTGTCCCTTCACAATAGACAGGAAATCTTTTATTCCAGGCATTCTTGGAGCACTTTGAGCTGGGAGCCTCTCCCACTGCTGGGAGCGGGGAGGAGGGATCTGCTTTTCCCAGGACTTGGATGCAGTTTGGCTCTGAGTAGGGGAGGGAGAGGAGCTGGGATGTGGAGGAAGCCTGCTTCTTTATCAGCCTTTACTGCTTGCTCGGGGAGGAGTAAGGTGTTTCAGGAGCAGGTGAGGAAGGAATTCATTCAGCCAGGATTCAGGGGACCTCCCTGCCCCCCAGGGCAGGAATTCTGGGTGCGATGGGTGCCTTGTGAGTGACCTTGGGCAAATCATGTAACCTTCGCCTGTTCTGCTGCAGTTTCTTCTCAGCCAAGCCACCCATCTCCCCATCCATTGTTGAAGGAAATGACCAATAAACCTGATTTTAAAAAAAGATTGTATTTCAGAGAGAGAGAGAGACAGAGAGAGAACGGGCAGGGTGCAGGGGAGAGGGGGGAGAGGCTCAGCAGGGAGCCCAATGCGGGGCTTGATCCCAGGACCCTGGGATCATGACCGGAGCCAAAGGCAGATGCTTAACCGACTGAGCCACCCTGGCGCCCCCCAATAAACCTGATTTTTTTAAGGACCTTAACTATTCCCTAGGTTTGTTTTTTATTTATTTATTTATTTATTTATTTATTTATTTATTTATTTATTTATTTATTTAAGAGAGAGAGAGTGTGTGTGTGTGCATTCACCTGTGTGTGAGCAGGGATGGGGGAGAGGGGCAGAGGGAGAGAATCTTCAAGAAAACACCTTATGGAGGGGCTCGGAGGGACTCGATCACACGACCCATGAGATCATGACCCCAGCCAAAACCAGATGCTCAAGTGACTGAGCCACCCAGGCGCCCCTCCCCAGGTTTGTTTCTGCATTAATTTTCAGGCCAGTGGTTTTAAAACTTGAGAAATGTACAGATGGTTCCACTTTAAATGGGGAGAAAGCTTCCCACAGACCTCTAATATTGTCTTAAATTATTAATAAAATAATAAATATATATAAATACAAACCTGGGCATAAATAACGTATGCTTATAACTCTTACACAATATTAAACTCCAAACAAGTTTATAAATTAAAATGCAAACTACAAAGCCAATAATATTCAGATTAACAATATTACTTTGACGTGATAGATGCTGTTTTTCCATTAAGATTAAATCACCCCTTGCTACAGATTGTGGTTTTGGCTGCATCAAGCATTTTGGCTGCTTCCTCCGCCACGTGCCCTGTGGTGACTCACCTGTCCTATTACATTTCTCAACTGGAATGACTGTGAAACCTTTGTCCCTACAACCTGCCAGGGGGTCATTTGGCTGGCCCTTGGCACAGAAACATTTGTGCGTTAGGGTGCTGCCTTTTGCTCATTAGCCCGCACAATTAAAGGAGCTCTGTTTAATTCTGGTGCAACAGCGGACCTTGGTACAAAGCTGGGCATTGAGACTCAGTGTCGCTGCTTGGTCTTCGAAATAAAAAACACAACCCTGATTCTTCACGGTGCCTCGAGAACCCTGGCTTGGGTGCCTGGGTGGCTCAGTCTGCTGAGTGTCTGCTTTTGGCTCAGGTCATGATCCCAGGGTCCTGGGATTGAGTCCCTTCTCCCTCTGCCTGCCGCTCCCCCTGCTTGTACTCTCGTGCGCTCTCTGTCGAATAAATAAATAAAATCTTAAAAAATAAAATAAAATTGTTAAAAAAAAAAAAAAAAAGAACCCCTGCTTGAGAAGGACTGCGGAGCCCTCTGAAGAGCGCCCCCAGTGGTCTGAAAGGTTCATGCTAGGGCAGCTGCTCATTTTTCTGCAGTCATAATAATAGAAACCATGTTCTTGCACCTTTGTTAAGTGCTATTATTTCAGGAGGTGCGTAGACTAGAGGTAGGTATTATCCTCATCATACAGATGAGAAGGTTGAGGCTCAGAGAGATTGACCAGTCAGGGTCCCATTGATCACTGGCAGCATCTGGTTCCACCCAAGTCTGCCTGACTCAAAACCCATGAGCTTCCCGCCAGGCTGCACTGCCTTCCCATCTGCAGACCCTCCCCGGGCTTCACACACGTTGAGCGATCAGTGCACAAGGACTTTGGAATAATCAGGAACCTCTGGATTCTCACAGTGGACTCAGAGCTTTTTGGTGGAGCGCTTAGGACATGTTATTTGTGCAAAAAGGAGGAGTGAAGCCAGTAAAGAGCGGGATAGCACTTATCAATGGCCCTCAGATCCTCAGGAGACTTTGGCTGGCAGTGCCAGGGGACAGAACCTTCCGTGAAGGCCCCTGGGAGGAGCACATGCTGGTTACTGCGGGAGAGGCACATTAATGATGCTTACCTTTTTTAGGACTTCCCATTTGAGCAAGCAGTTTTTTGGTGCATTTATTTTCAAGTTGGTGGGGGGGGTTTTAGAAAATTATTTTTATTGGGGTAAATACACATAACATACAATTTACCATCTTAACCGTTCTTAAATGTACAGTTCCATAGTATTAAATACACTTGTAATACTGTGTGGCCAGTGCTACCATCCATCTCCATAGTTATCTAGCTTGTGTTTCACAACAACTCTTCAAAGCAGGTTATTGTTGTCAGAACTAGGGGCCCAGAGAGTTCGAGCAACTTGTCCAAAGTCATACCCTAAACCTGGTGCCTGCCTCACAGCAGGCACTTTGAGTGACAGTGGCAGGCTTGGTTTCCCAGAGGCTTGTGTGGGGACATGTGAGGTGGTCAGGCTTCCTGAGGTAGGGGCTTGATGGGGTGACCCTGTTGTAGAATCAATTCTGTGGGTCAGGGGAGGGGCGACTTACTCCTGTATATCTAGGATCCACCTTTCCTCAGAGCAAAAATTCTTTTTTAAAGATTTTATTTATTTATTTGAGAGAGTGTGTGCGCGCGCACATGTGCAGGGGAAGGGGCAGAGGGAGAAGCAGACTCCCCGCTGAGTGGGGAGCCCGAGGTGGGGCTCGATCCCAGGACCCTGAGATCATGACCTGAGCTGAAGTCAGACACTTAACCTACTGAGCCACCCGGGTGCCCCAGAGCAAAAACTGTTTAAAACCCACTTCTGCCCTTGGGAGATGCCTTCCCCTGCCTGACCTGCCTGGTTTATCAAACAAGCTTCGAATATGTACAATTAAAAACACCCCAAAACTTTTTTATCCTGCAGGAGATGAGCAACAATCTACATATGCAAATAAATGGCATGCCAGCCTCCATGAATATTAATTTGGAAAGAGAGTCTGAGGCCCTAAATACACTCAAAACCAACAATGTGGCATTTTGTGACTCCTCCCTGCTCGCTCCGATAATCATGGCCTTATTATATTTTGAAGTTCCGCTGCTCGCGTCTGAGACTCTTGAGGTTACCAGGGGGATGTGGAGTGTCTCTGGTTGGCAGGCCAGAGGCCTGGGGGTGGTGGGTGAATCCTGACCCTGGAGCTGTGTCTGACCCTGTCCTTCCCAAGGAGGTCCAGGCATTAGCAGTGAGTCACCAAGGCCAGGGGACAGTGCTGGGGAGTGCTGTGGGACAACTGTCAGCCTCAGGCTCTTGTGCTGTTGAGAAGATGGGAGGGGCCTTGGGAATCCACACGTCCTTCCTCTCACAGGCAATTCAGCAAACAGACCCTGGGATGGGGGGGGGTGGCTTGCCCAAGGTGACACAGTGACTTAATGGCAGGAAGCAAGAAATCTTACTCATTCTTGCCCTGAAAAGCACATTTCTTTTTGAGTGTGTGTTTGTAGGAAGGGGTGGGCAGGGCGGTATTTAAAGTTTGTATACTTTGGAGAAGAGAGTCATTCTTCTAGTGTGAATGTTCTCTCAGAGACAGGCAGCCACTGAAAATCCAGTCTTGGATCCCATTTGGGTTGAAAGAAATGATTTCCTCCCACCCCCAGTAGAGTTCCGGAATGATGTGAGGTTGCATCGTGGAGCGTATCCCCACCGAAGTGATGGAAGGGCAGGAGTGTCTCTGAGGGAGCATGTGGGGGCTGGACTGGCTGGGGGGGACCGAGAGGTGGAGGGGGTGGAACTGACAGTAGTTTCTGTGTCCCGCTGTCCAGGGGAGGCTCCACTGGGTGGGAGGGGGAGAACGCCGCAGCTGCACGGTGTTACAGGAAGCTGCGTCCTGCTGTTTACTGGGCCCGTCAGTTCACCTTTGGGCCTCTTTTTCCCTGTCAGTAAATATTGAAATCATCACCCCCACTTTTTTTTTTTTTTTTTTTTTTTNTTTTTTTTGAGTGAGAGAGCACGAGGGGAGGGGCAGAGGGAGAGGAAGAGAGAATTCGAAGCAGGCTCCACACTCAGCACGGAGCCCGATGTGGGGCTCGATCTCACGACCCTGAGATCATGATCTGAGTTGAAATCAAGAGTCTGACGCTCAACCGAGCCACCCAGGTGCTCCACCCCTACTTCTTAATATCGCTTTGTAAAGATTAAACAAGGATTTTGAAAGTTCCCTCCGCATGCCAGGCCCAAAGTAGGGATTCAGTACACCTAGATTTCTTTCTTTTCCAGATTTGTCTGCCTCGCTGCACAGGGTCAGGATGGGTATGTGCACATCCGTGCTTGGGTGGGGGGGCTCTGTGTCTGTGTTGGTGTGTTTCTGTGGCTGTGTGTGTTTCTCTGAGTGTGTGTGTTGTGCTGTGAGCTGTGTGCCTGTGTGGTTGTGTGTGTGAGAGTGGGCATGGGTGTGTATGTAGTGCAGGGCTGGTGGGACAGGAGGGGCTCTGTGTACCCCACGGAGCGCTCCCCCCCAAGCACTCCCACGCTCCCTGACTTCAGCCCCTGGCCCCTTCGAACTGCCCTCCGCAAGCTTCCCTCTACCTCCCTCTAGAGGCACCCTGGCGCCTCCGCCCGCCGCTGTCGGTCTCATTTGCATTCGCGTTTGCATATCACATGCATATCATTTGCATTGTCTACGTAGACTCCGCTCTCTGTTCTGCAATTTTCAAGGTAAAATGTACTTGCTCTTCTTGAAGGTCATTATGTTAAGAATTGCGGCTTTTTCTCTTATTCTTTCCGATCCAGAACTCCCTCTCAGAATTGGGGGCCTTGGGGAGGAGGATGGAAACCCCAGAAACCTGTTTTTCCCTCCATCTGCAAGGGGTACAGGCCCTGGGACCCTGCGAGGTGCATTTCCGGGGAGAAGACTTTCTTATTCCACGGGTAGTTGCTTCTGACCAGCGTCAACTGTGTCATGTCATGCCAGGGACAGACTTGTCTGACTTGTGCCCTCGTGCCTGCTTCTTGGGCTCCCACTGACTTACCCTTGGGGAGGGTGGAAAGGAAGGGACGGCTTGGGTTTTCAGCACCCCTGTAACCCATTCCTGCCTGGGGATGGACTGGGAGGCCAGGGCTGGGTGGGAGACCAAGGAGCAAAAGATGTCTTTTCTTTTCAAACACCTAACGCACAATTAATGATGTCTCTAGCCGCAGAGACTCCCAATCCCAAAAAGCTTCCCCAGCGGGGCTGTGCCCCTAAAGTGTCTTTCTTAAGGGCCATCACCGTACTCGACGTTCCCTCCTTTCGATATGGGTTTGAGTCCTGGCTGCATGGGTTTGGGCAACTTACGTGTAAGGTATACGTTGTCTGAGAGCGCATTCTCTCATCTGTATAAGGGAGAATACTACTACTAGAAGTTAATAGTAGTCATAGTACTGGGGCTGTTGTGAAGATTAAATGAACAATGCAGGTAAAGGGCTTAGCTTAGCGTTTCGAACATAGTAAAGACTCAGTGAGTGTTAGCATCTCCAGTCCCCATGGGCTCCATTAGAAAACAGAGGTTCTAGAGGATGTCTTTTACACTCTAGTATGAATTGCTCATCGGCTGCTCTTTAGCCACAGGCGACAGGGGGCAGCCTTGAATCCCTTCAGTGCCTTTTAGGAAGTCAAGTCCTCAGGACACGTGGGTGAAAACATTTGCAGAGGCGGCATGGAAGCGGGAGATTCCTTGTCCGTGCCTCCAAGGATCCAGGTCCCCACTGTTCCCGATTGAAGGGGCAGCAGTATCTGGTTTTCTTCTCAAAGTCAAGTCATTCATCTTCTCTTGTATGTCTTTACTCTCACGGGACATCAGGGACCATCCGCGGCTAATCAGATCTGGGGTTCCCCAGAAAACCAAGTTTGAGGCAAAACTGGCTGCCAGTGCTTTACCGGGGGGCCGGGGATGGGTAGGTACGGGAGCAGTCTCAGGGCGAGGAGAGTGCGGGGAAAGGGGTAGAGAGACAGGGAAGGAGGAAAAGCAAATGTCAGCCAGCTACAGCTCCGTGAGGAAAGAAAGCTGGTTGCTGGGACAGGAGGGGTGTGTGTGGAGCCCAAGTGGAGCCACGGTGACTCAGGAGAGTTTGAGGGTGGGAAGGAGAGTTTATCTGCCAGCTTCTTGGTTTTCCCTGCAGGGCCTTAACCTTCTTGCACTTCTGGGTCGTCCCCTGAGGGTAGCCACTGGAGAAGCCAGCCCCATGCCCTGCGGCATGACACTCGGCTGAGTCCGGACTTGGTGAGAACAGCCAGCCCCTCTGTCTGTCCTGTGGGTCGAACCTGGGCCCTGGAGCTGCTCTGGTTCCTGGGGTGGGTGGGCCCAGCCTTCAGCCCAGGGGAGGCCGAGACAGCCCGTGGTCACCCGTGAGACCAGGCGTCGCGGTAGCGGTGGCCCGGCTCACTGTGGAGAAGGCCGACGGTCCAGGAGGCAGGTGTGACCGCGCGGATCTGGGAAGGCACCTACACAGGGTCCGATCCAGCCACCGTTAGCCAATTAATTAGTCTATTGTGAGGGCCAGGTGCTGGAGTCTGGACCTTTCCCTGCAGGCAGCGGGGAGCCACTGGCTTTCTCGAGCAGGTGCAGGACAGGGTGTGTTAGTCTGCTCCGGCGGCCGTAACAAGATACCATAGCTCGGCTGGCTGAAACAGCACAGACTCATTTCCTCTCAGTTCTGGAGGCTGGAAGTCCAAGATCAAGATGCTGGCCCATTTGGTTTCTGGAGCTCTCTTCCCGGCTAGCAGATGGCTACCTTCTTGCTGTGTGCTCACGTGGCATTTCCTGGGTGTGTGCTCGCTCTCAGGGATGGAGGGAGATGCGGGGGGGCGGGGGAGAGGGGAGAGGACTTACAGCTCAGAAGCTCGTGCTGGTGTCTCTTACAAGGATGCTAATCCTTTCAGATCAACGCCTCACCCTATGACCTCATTTGACCTTTGTTGCTTTCTTACTCCAAATACAGCCACAGTGGGGGTTATGGCTTCAACATGTGAAATTTGGGGGGACACACTCAGTCCGTACACGGGTTATTTGGAGAAGGTCTGTTTTCATGTCTACTTGTCATTGCGTGGAGTCAGACGTGAGCTGTTCCCAGCAGTCCTGGCTTTCCCAACTCAGAGTAGGGAACAGAGATCACGAGAGAGTTTCATTCAGTGGTGGTGAGGCTGGGTCCCCCTATAACACCCATACATGTCCTAATCAGAGAGGAGAATGTTCTTTCTGGGTGAGGCATGGTGATTCAGAGCACCGACCTGGTCAGGGCCCAGGGTGCCTGGGGTTTGAACCCCAGCTCTGCCATTTAAAAGCTGGGTGACCTTGGGCAGGTGATGAAATGTTTATTGAACCCTTGATATGTGCCTGGCCCATTTTCGCTGGTGGGGATGTAGCAGGAAGCAATACAAGACAGGCAGACTGAACTCTGTCCCTTGTGGAGCTCACGTTCGGGTGGAGGTAGCCAGGCTAAAATCAAACTCAGTTAGTAGGTGACAGCATATTTGACGGTGACAAGCGATCTGGAGAAATGCAGGAAAGGTGAAGGGATGGGGTGGGTGGGGGGCAGTTTACAATAGAGGGGTTACGGAGGGTCCCAGTAAAGAGGTGACATTTAAGTGATAGCCTGAAGGAGGTGAGGGAGGGAGCGATGCTGGTATCTAGGAGAACTGTCTCTGTGCCTCAGTTTACTCATCTGTACGGTGGGTTACCATAGGACCCAATGCCCATGGCCGCTTTGAAGCCGAATCGAGTTAATCCGTGTGGTGGGCTTTGACCTGGCACAGCGTAAGCTCTCGCTACTGCCTGTTCTGGCTGTCACTGCTGCTCAGGTGGGAGCCTGTCCCTGGTGCCTCTGGGAGGCACGCCTGGGCACCAGACTACAGGGGTTTGGGTGGCCTTCATCTCTCCAGGGGTGGGAGCGGCTCTCCTCCAACTTTCCCTGTCTCCTCATTAAGAGGGGACACACAGCCTGCAGTTTGAGAAGCAGCACATGCATTTTCTTTCTACTCGAGCATCTAACTCCCAGAGGGAATTGCAGAAGAGCCATTAGCAAAATCCGGGTTTGGGAAGCAAGCTTCGAGCCTTTGTCCGGAGGATCTGTAGACCGAGCTGGGCAGGTGTTTCTAGCCTGGCTCAGGGCTGGGCTGAGGGGGCAGGGGGTCACCCGCCTGGACAACCAGCCCCACAGCCAGTGGGACCTGGGTCCTGCCCTGCTTCCCCCTTCCTTGCCGTGTGGCTGTGCAGCTCTCATCAGCAGGCACCGGGAGTCCCACCAGCAGTGGGGACACCATTATTTACTATTGCAGAGATCTTCGTGGCTGTAATTTACCACCACCACGAAGCCCCGGGACCTAAATCCCAACAGCCCTCAGTGTAGATATTGCATCTAATCAATCCTCTATTACCATGCAAATACATCCTATAGGCTACTGATGTCTTTTCCTTTCAAAACACTTAATACATAATTAATGATACGTCTGATGCCACAGAAGACACCTACCCAAGAAGCTTCCTGCTATAATTCATACCCACCCAGACAAAAAGATTGGTTCATTGGTTCACTTATCATTCAGGAGTGTGCCTCTCCCTGCCATCCCTGGGAAGGGGCCACAAAGTCACCGGAGGCAGGAAGCTCCGGGCGGGCAGCCTGTCCTCCAGACAGCGTTGAGCCATGCAGGCTGGCGGCTGTGCGTGGCAGGGTATTATGTGCCGGCCCCCTTAGGGATTGTCTCACTCCGTTCTCACAAACCACCCTGTGAGGGAGGTCCTCCTGTTATCCCACTATCCAGATGAGGAGGCTGAGGCCAGAGAGGTGATGTGACCCAGAGCCACACCTGGGTCTCTCTGCACGCAGGTGCCCTTTGCAGGCAAGCTTGGAAGTTCCAGCCTTGAACTGTGAGCTGTGTAACTGGGGTAAATGGTTTCACTGCCCCTCCCTCAGGAGCCCTCTCCCTTGCCTCGAACCTTCTCCATCTTTTGCCTGTGATGGCCTCCCTCCTCCCTTTTGGTCCCTCCCTGGTCCATCCTCCCCACGGCAGGCAGAGGGATCTCTCTAACGTGCGGACTGGACCATGGCCCTGTCCTGTCGGAAACCCTTTAATGGTTTCTCATTGCCCTTGGGATAAAGTCAAAACTCCTTAGCACCGCAGTCAAGGCCCCACTGCCTCCCTGGACCTGCGCTCTGTAATCCCCGCTGTACTCTCTGCTTTGGTAGCACCGACCCGCTTCCAGCCCTCCTCTGCCCCAGAACACGCAACGCTGCTCCACAGCTCCATGCCTTGGCTCGTGCTGTTTTCTGACACAGTGCCCTTCCCTATGACTCTCTCTCATCCTTCACAATTCAGCCCAGACACTGCCTCCTCCGGGAAGCCTTCCGTGAATTCCTCTCCCCCCTTCGGGCTAAGTGACCTGTGTTTCTGCTTCCCTGACACTCTGCTTATGACAGCCTTACAACTTTAAGACAATGGTGAGAGCCTCAGGAGAAGGGGCCTGGTCAGGCAAGGACCTAGGACCCACTGCCATTCCTGGCATATTGTCGGGCTAAAGATACGTTGTTCTACTGAACTGGGGGAGGCCTTGCCCTGGATATGAGACCCTGAGGACTGCCTGTGGCTCTCTCTGACCTGCAGGGAAGAGGTGGGATTTGGCAGCCAGTTTTGGGCTGGACTGTGGGGTGTGGGGGTCTCGGCAGGCCGCCTGGAGACCCAACCAGGGTTTTGTTAGGGGGATCCCGGCTCTGCTGGATTTTAGAGACCGTCAGTGTTCTGAGTCCCCGCAGGGCTTGGGGAGTGTTGGGGTGAAGGGCCTCAGAGGCTTGAGGAATGAGGATGATTCCTGGTACTTGAGGCCCCTGGATGGGTAAAGTCATTTAGTACCAAGTGTCCATTTTCTCTCCTGGTCCTGTCTCTGGATTTGTTACATATTTTGGCATTTGAATTGTTTTAATCAGCTCCCTACTTTTTGCCCTGGCTTGATCCCCCTCTTCTCACATGAATAAGTGAAAGGGATTTGAGGAGAGGAAAATCTTCAAAAAGTAGGAGACTCTGAAATGGGTTTTAATGGAGACAGTGGTGCCTCGTGTCCTTTTGTGTGCGGAGTAGGGGTTGAGAGGTGTGTGAGGACAGAGAGGAGCCCCTTATGTCTTGGCGGGGATGGGGGGGCGGGGAGCAATGCAATGACATCACCCGATCCTGAGCTCTGAAGGTGGGAAGGGCAGAGAGGGCCTGGTTCGGGGCCAAGAACGGCTCTGGGGCTCCCCAGTGGAGGCTCTGTGTCCTTCTGGGTAATTTCCACCTTTAATATCTCCGAGTTTTATGAACAGGGAGTAAATCAGGATCCGGCACCAACTGCTTCATGTAAAGGATTAATAAACCGGAGATTTATGGGGCAGCGGTGGAAGAAGGCGGGAGGAGTGGAGAAGGAAACGAGACTTGGTTCCCAAGGGGCAGGGGTTGGCTCCAGGATCTTTCCACCATTACAAGGCGTCCCTGAGTACCCTGGCTCAGGTCCTCGTTCTTTGGGGCTTGGAGTCATGGTTGGGTGGCCAGGCTGGGCCTGGGCCCTGGTTTGTGTTTTTTCCCACCTGGGATTGGATCAGGGAGTCCCAAGGTCGAGGGGACAGAACTGTGCTGGGTGTCTTGGTTGACGGTCTGATATCTAATCTTTATTCGTTTATATATATATTTAAATTTATTTTTTATTTATTTTCTGATGTCCAATCTTCAGAGTAGCATACAGATACAAGTTATGGGATGGGCTTGGACTCAATCTAATTTTGAGTCTAGAACCAGAGTGATGGAAGTTCACCTTCCCTTTGCCTCTGTCTGTTCGGCTGCGAGTAACAGAAAAGCATGACGTCAAGGGCTTAAACGAGAAGCAGCCAGGTCCTTTCTCCCTCTCTGGCTGCTTCTCCTCAGCGTGTGGGCTCATCATCGTGCTAGTGCCTCATGGTGGTGAGTTGGCTGCTGTGGTTCCAGGCATCACATTCAGAAATGACAATATCCGGTGGAAGAAGGGGGTGTCCATCTCTTACTGTGCATTTCCTTTTAAGACCAAGGTAGCTTTCCCCAGAAGCCCTCCGGCGGGCTTTCCTTGTGGGTCACGTGCTCCTTCCTAAACCAATGACTGGCATGATGAAAGGGATTGCCAGGATTGGCTCAAGTAGTGACAATTCACTCGGGTTCAGTTTTGGAGAGGAGTGGACCCCTCAACGAACATGGGGCACTCTGAAAATGAAGAAGGGAGGTATGGCTACCGGGCAGGTATTTACTGCAGTGATTTTGGGTAATTGCTTTTAGCTCCCCATCTATTCAGCGGTAATAATGGCACTTCTCTTCCAGTGCCATGAGGATGGAATGTGATAATACACGCTGAGTGCTTAGCAAGGGGCCTGGCGCAGAATCCGTGCAAAGCTGGTGTTCGTGTTAGTAACAGCGGGGTGTCTACCCTGTTTGGGTGTCAGCACCGTATAAAATGGAGGTGGGGTTCTCTCTCCCAGGGTCACACCTGCCTTTGTTGACCCTAGAGGTGGTGACTGTGGTGGGAACACCGGGCATCCTCATCAGCGGCGTGAGCCTTCGAGGCAGCCTGGGGGCTTCAAGTTATCTGTAGTGCAGCTCTGTGAAGTTGAACTTTCTGAACCTCAGTTTCCTCATCTGGAAAATGGTGATACTGTTGCTCACCTGGTGGGGCTGTTGGGTGGTCGAGTCAATCAGGCAGGAAGTATGGCGCCTAGTTGGCACAGGGCCTGGCCAACTACTCCCTTAATAAAACTCCCTGTCCTTCCCCAGAGACTGGCGGTGGAAGGGTCAGAATCCACTCCCTGGTGACGAGGACTGGGGGTGGAGGAGACCGAGCACAAAGGCAAATGGTTAGGCAGGGGCTCTGGGGAATTGCTGGGGTTGCTAGGGATGGTTTCTACAGCCTAGGGGCCTTGGTGTGTCCTGGCTGCTGCCCCTGGGGCCGTCCTTGCCTCTCCAGACTTGCCTGCTGGTGGAGGTCAGCTCTGCAGGCTTCTGACCAGGAACTGCTCGCTGGGGGTCTCCAGAATCCCCCTGCCTGGGTTCAAAGCTCAGTATCACTCATCATTTAGGTGATGCGGGCCAAATCCCTTCCCCTCTGTGTGCCTCAGTTTGCCCATCTGCAAAATGGGATGTAAAACAGACCCTACATCTCGGGGTTGTTGTGGAGCCGGTATGTGGGTAATTCCCCAGCACGGGGCTTGGCTCACAATAAGTGCTCCCTGAGGATTATAAGCAGACGTGTTTCCAGCTTTCACAAAGCAAGTCATATTTTCTCTTACTTGCTTTTCTGTGGCCCAAAACCTCACTACTGAGTGGGAGAGGGTGGCAAGGAAGATGGAAAAACCCAAGCTTCATTAGTGATTAAGCGTACGTATAGCCACCCACAGGGCCTGTGAAGCTGCCAGAGAAGCTGGTGTGAGCACAGAAGGGTCCAGGGGTGGAGGACCCACAAGAAAGGGGGAGAGAGCTTGAGTCAGCAGCTCAGTTCCTGGCTCGGGAGAGGGCTGGAGCATCTGTTCTCGTACAGGGCTCAGGGGCCGCCTGTGCAGGAAAAGCAAGCCTCCCCCTGCTTCAAAATTGAGTTTCACGGGAGCTCTGGCATAATTTGGGAGCCTGGAGGGGCCAGGTCCAGGGAGGGCCTCACCTTGACATCTCTCAACTGTGTCCTAGGGCTCCCTGGTTCTACAGAATGCCCTGTAAGGGCTCTGACGAATCCGGCAGGAAATGGACTGGATTGCTCTGTTTAACCCTTTGTTAAACTTAGTTAGCCATGGGATCTTGGTCTCTGTAGAACTCTTTTAACATTTCGAGGAAATGGTGTTTGTTGGACCCACTTTGGGCAGCAGTGACGTAGGAAGGAGAGTCCTGGATGGGGTGGGGTTGCTCCTTGTCTAGGCTTCCAGCTGTGGGTCCAACAAACTGAGTGACTGAGCTTTACTTCCTTTATCGTAAATAAAATCCTGGTGATGATAATGCCCTGTGTTTTACTGACATACTAGAGTGTTTTTAAAAAAAACTCTTTATAACAGAACATTTCAAACAGACCCCCAGGTAGAGCCGCATAATGCGCCCCCATGTCCCCCCCATCCTGCCTCACCGGTAGCTGGCACTTCACCTGTCTTGTTTCATCTGTCCCCCTGGCCCCCCTTTCTATCAGGAGGATTTTGAAGATGATAGAAAATTAAGTCTGTGAAAGTGCTTTGCAAACTTCAAAGTGCTCTGCAAATGTAAGACATCTATCATTACTATTGTTAGGTTTATTATTTCTTCTTCCTAAAGTTCAAAGGGCTGTGTAAATGTAAGGCATCTGTCATCATTAGTATTATACTTATAATTTCTTATTACTATCCAGTTACATCACCAAAAATGGCCAGTCGTGTGGATCCTGATGGAACTCCGTTTGTAAGAAGCTAGACCAAGCCCTGAGGGGGTGTAAGGCTTAACACCCAGCCCGCTGCCAGGGGGCTTGCAATCGAGTGGGGTGCTAAGATGGAAGACTGCCCGCCCCCCAAAAAACAGGCTCAAAGTACTGGTAGCCTGGGCAGTGCCAGATGAGGGAAAAGACAGTTCTGGAACAATTCAGGGAAGGAAAGAGGCAGAAAGCTGAGGAATGTCATGCCGGAGGCTTTTGCTCATTGGAGAGATTTTCCTCTCCCCAGCAAGTGTGGGGGCTTGGCTGGTCCTGGAGGCAGGTGGAAGGACAAGGTGCCCTTTCTGGGACATAGCCACCTAAGCACTTAGTGATTGGATGGCCCTGAAGGAGGGCAGGCGCCTTCGTGAGAACACCAATTCCCTCTCTCCCAAGAGCTAAAGAGGCTACTATCGCCTCCCCCACCAAGATGGGGGTGTGGACGACCGCCACAGACAGAACTTTGTGCAGACTCAAACAAACAGAGCTTGGAAACCAACCAACCCCAAATAACCCCAAACTATTAGAGGCCAGCTCGTTGGCCAGTGTGTCCCCCACTTCTAATCACCTCAGTCTGGTCCCCCATCTTGGCCAGCTCCCTGCCCCTGACCTGGGGCCCTTGACCTCACTGCTGCCTGCTGTCACCCTCTTCCCCGGAGGACTCTTGTCGGCCCTCTTCCTTCCCCAGGGCGGAGACCCAGAGATCCAGAGTGTGCCGCCTTGGCCGGGCCACCAAAGTTGTCATCCCTCTGAATTATCTATGTCGAAGATGGAATTCCAGCCTTAGAGCCTAACTGGTGGGGGAACAAACGACTCTCTGTTGGCTGTAGCTGCATTTGGCTGACATTTTGCTTTTAAAACATGTGAAACAGGAGAAGATTTCACATAAAAACGTGCATTTCCGATTTCCTTTGCATACTTAGAAGACTGGTGGCTCCAGGCCTGTGTTCCTGCCTGGCAACCGCGGAGGGAGCCGAGTGGCGGCCTGCTGTTCTGCTGGGTCACGTGCTGTCTGGGTTGCCGTGGCCCCTGGGCATCTTGGACTCCCTCACATTCCTGGCTGGGTCCTGGGGGGGCATTTGGGTCCGGGACCTCACTGCTGAGCACTCTGCTATACTGAGAAGCCACAAGGCCAGATGACCCCAAGGCTGTTTCTGCCTGACTTTGTCGTTTCTGGTCCTGACCCTGTCGTTTCTGGTCGTGACCCTCTTGTCATCGTTGTTTGACCGAGAGCGTTCTCCTTCCGTGATGTCTTGGGGTCCTGGCAGGAAGCGGGTGGCACACTCAAGCTGGGGAATTTGATGAGTGCTTAATAAAGGGATTGTTTAGGGTGTGGGCAGAGGTTAGGAAAACCAACAAAGGGTAGTCCAGCACCCCGAGGCTAGCAGGCATGGGGAGCAGTTAGCATTCCTGGGCCACAGGCTCTGGGTTGGGGGGGAGTACTGTATAGAGAGGGCTGCCTGACAGGAATGTGGCTTTCCAGAAGGGATGCGGCCAAATCGCAGTGATCGTGCTCCCTCTCCTTCCTGCTCTGCGTTTCCCTTTGGGCAGCCCCGTTGGCCAAACCCACCTGGAAGCCAGAGATCATGGGAACTCTAGGGCCATCTATCCCAGGAGGGGCCCCGAGAGAGGGGAGAAGTGTGGAAGAAAAATCTGCAGGAACAAATGGAAAATATCCAGCACAGACAACGTTCTATGAAGTTGACAAATCCTGTTCCTTCAGCTGGCTGTGCTAGGGGATGGTTCAGTCTGTGTGGGGCAGCTGGCCGGTTAATGGGGAGCAGTTCCCGTTATCGCGAGGGGAGCTATTATTTCAGGGGGCGGAGGGGCTCCTCCCCTGCAGGCCTGCCTGGCCTGGTTTCCCGTCCTGTTGGGTCTGGCTCCTCTCCAACGTGTGTCTGCGTGTGCGTGTGAGTGGGTGGGCACCCCCGCCGCCAGGCTACCCCTTTCTCTAGAGCTCTATAGGCTTCCACAAGTAGTTCTGAAAGGAAACCTAGGACAGTAAGAGGGGCAGGTCTGTCTGTCTGTCAGGGCTCCCGTGGGGACAGCCTTGCGGTAAGCCTGAGGGCAGAGCAATGTCCCTTTATTGAGTATTATTTGAACATCCTTTGTTCACAGCATCTTCTCAAAAGCGTCCTGCTGTGGTATGATGTGAAAGGCTCCTTCACCCCAGATTATTTTCCCCACTGGGATTTTGAGATTTTATGCAGCTCCCCCGCCTAAGAGAATGTGATAGCTTGAAGGACCGTCCTGTCCCCTCATTTGGCAGTGAGCAAACTGAGGCCCAGAGAGAGAGGAAGCGACTGGCCCAAGACCACAGGGTGATTCGGGGCTAGAGCCGGAACAGGAACCTGGACTAGCTCCTGGCTGGGGGTTTTGTGTCTCCACACCCCAACTACCCTGGCCGGTATTTTGGGGGTAGAGTCTGATGGGAAGGCAGGGCCAGTCCCAGAGGCTGGCCCTGGTGCTCTTAGGAAGGGGGGATCTGGAGCGTAAAAGGATTTGTTACCTGCCCCAGGGTTAGCCCTTCCCTGGGGGCCTCAGGCAGAATGGGGATGAAGGGACTGAAGCGTCATTTAGAGCATGTCCCAAACAGCAGGACCCAGACCATGTCCATGGCATGAACTGGGGAGGGACGGAGGACGCTGTCTGCCCCTGCCCTTTCTGCAGGGAGATGTTGAGAAGTGGCGAGAAGCTCCAGTCATGGGGCCAGGCTGGGTCTAACAGGTCCCAGGTGAGCGCTGGCCATGGGGGACTGGAAGGAGTCCCTGGGAGGTGGAAGGCCTGAGGCCAACTGCCTCTTGGAGATGTGATCTTGGGCATGAATCATCTGAAATGCTGGGCTTTTGTTTTCATTTGTACCAAATGAAGAAAATTATACCTCACAGGATTGCTGTAGGATTTATGGATATTAATATCCAATATTAATAAT
Source organism: Ailuropoda melanoleuca (assembly GCF_002007445.2). NCBI lineage: Eukaryota > Metazoa > Chordata > Mammalia > Carnivora > Ursidae > Ailuropoda > Ailuropoda melanoleuca. The sequence continues at coordinate 41,470,423 of NC_048222.1, forward strand.
GCCAAGGATAAAAGCTATCATTTATCGAGGCTTACTGTGTGGCCGGCACTGGGCTCAGCAATCTCCATGCATTATCTCATTTAATCCTCACGGAGACTGTGAGGAAACTGAGGCTGGAGATGCTTCGGGGGGCTAGCAGGGGGAAAGGGGTGGGATGAGGTGGCGTAGGAAGACATTCTCTATACACCGCGAAACCCTAGCCTGTTTTCTGATGACCCACCGCTGTCAAGGTTTACTCCCCGCAGGCTATGGATGTCCTTGGAACCTTCTTCCAGAATGGGGGTTTTCAGAGCTCTCTGTAGACCCGTGTGTTTCCCACTTTTCACGCCACCTCCCTGGGAATCCAGCCCAGGTAATAATTTTCTGAAGGAGGAAAGGAGCCTGGCAAATGGGAAAACAATCTTCTGACTTAACCGTTGGCCCCCTGCACCCTGTGCCGTCCACCGAGCCTGGAGTGCTGGCGGCCTGAGGGGTGGCCTCTCGGTACGTGTGAGAGTGTGCATGGGGTGAGTGTGCGTGTGTGCCCGTGGGAGGGCGCGCACGTGTGTTTCAGGAAGCGTGAGGATGGGTGTCGGTAGGAACGTGCGTGGGAGTGGATGTGCGGACGTGAGCGTGTTCGCTTGTGCAGGCGTGTGGGTGTGGGTGTGTGCACGGGGCTGTAGATGTGTGGCAGCATGTAGGTGCTGGGCGTGTGCTTCAAGGTGTGTGTCCGTATGCGAGTGTGTTCGCAAATGAGTGCCTGTGTGAGTGTGTCTGTGTGTTGTGTTATGTGTGTCTGATAGCGTGTCGGGTGACTGTGTGTGTGAATGTGGGTGTACGTGCGTGTCTGTGGTTGTGTAGCTGCGTGAGCTGCTTATGGGAGTGTGTGTGTGACCATTTGTGAGTGGGTGCTTGCACACGTATGCCTGTGGATGAGTGTGTGTCAAGCCCACTGGGTCCCTGCTTCCAAAGGGCAGTCATTAAGGAAGCATTTGAATTATCTAGACCCAGTGGAGGAGGCTGGTGGGGTGCGGGGTCTCCCACCTCCTCACTGGGCCTTATACAAGCCATGTTGCCTCGAATGGGTCCCTCAGCCACCACTTTCCTGGGGATGGAGCTGGTTTTTATGGCGTTTCTTAGGCAAAATGGAGTATGTCTGTTGGGCAAGTGCACTGCGGACGCCTCTCTCTTTGGGGCAGGGCTGCTCGCCTCTCCCCTGTGACAGGCAGTGGCTCCTACAGGCAGGGCCTTGGAGCTGGCCCCTAATGGGCACCTGGTAGAGGTGCCGGGCTGCGACCAAGTGTGAATCCACGCCAGGCCACTCACTGCGACTGGGAGAGCAGATGGCAGGGCTGGGCCCTTCTGGCCGGTTGCTCCTTTGTCCGGGGCCTCTCCCTGCCGCACACCTGCCTCCCCGTGTCACGGGCCCGAGGACAGCCAGAGCACGAGGCCATGTTCTTTCTTGTGCCCACATCCTCTAGCTCTCAAATGAGCAAAGACCCTATTCCGTGAGGGAGCAGAGGGCTTGACGTGCCGGCTGAAGGGAGAGAGAGCTGGGGAGGAATTCTGTAATTCAAGGAGAAATGGGCGCTTGGAGCAGTTGACTGAGTGAAGGTGAACTTTGTTAAGACTTGCCCATCACTGGGGCGCCTGGGTGGCGCAGTCGTTAAGCGTCTGCCTTTGGCTCAGGGCGTGATCCCAGCGTTCTGGGGTCGAGCCCCACATCAGGCTTCTCCACTGGGAGCCTGCTTCTTCTTCCTCTCCCACTCCCCCTGCTTGTGTTCCCTCTCTCGCTGGCTGTCTTTATCTCTGTCAAATGAATAAATAAAATTAAAAAAAAAAAAAAGACTTGCCCATCACTAAATCTATTCAGGAGAGTCACTCCGCGGTCTTGGGAAGTGAATATTCTAGCTAATCCTTGAATAGAGTTTACACTATGACACGTACTTTATATGTATTAATTCACCTAATCTACTCAACAGTCTGATGCGGGAGATAATGTTGGTAGCCCTTCCTTTTACAGATGACAAAACCAAGGCTCAGAGAGGTGGAGTAAGTTGTCCAAGGTCACCCAGCTGCTAACAGGCAGAGCTGGGATTTGATACTAAGTGGTCTTGTTCTAGAGACTGCGCTTAATGCTCTACTGTATCTCTACGTAGAAAGTTATCCTGTTGTTGATCAGATTTACTCCATGCTGACTGATTCAAGGAAAGAGGTCATGGTCAGCGTTTCTTGGGCCAAGCAGGGAGCTGACATCTTCAGGGAGTTTGTAATAGCGGAATAAAAACAAGCCTCAGTAGACAGGTGTCCAGGGGCTCAGGCTACTGGGGCTCAGCCCTTTTTGTCCTGCCCCTCCCCCACATAGTAAGTGCCCAACGAGTGGTCTTTAAAATGAAAATACTTTTGGTAACATCTTTATTGAAATATAATACACATACCATACAATTCACTATTTAAGTGAACAATTCAGTGGTCTTTAGTGGATTATTATAATTCAGTGGTATTTAGTATATTCACAGAGTTGTGCAACTGTCACCACAATCACCCCAGAAAGGAACCCGAGACCCATCCATAGTTATCCTCATTCTTCCTTCCCCAGCCCCTCGTGGCCACTAATCTACTTTCTGTCTCTATATGGATTTGCCTGTTCTGGACATTTCACATGAACAGATTCATATAACGTGGTCTTTTGTGACTGGCTTCTTTCGCTTAGCGCATTTTCAAGGTTCGTTCACGTCGTAGCACGAACGAGTACTTTGTCCCTTTTTATTGCTGAGTAGTAGTCCACTGTATGGATATGCCACAATTTTTAATCTGTTCATCAGTTGGTGGGTGTTTGGGCTGTTGCTACTTTTGGGCTACAATGAATAATGCTGCTAGGAAGTTGTGTGCAAGTTTTTGCACGGATATATGTTTTTATTTATGTTGGATACGGTACGTCGGGGTGGAACTGCTGGGTCATATGGTAACTTTGTGGTTAACGTTTGAGGAACTGCCAGACTGCTTTCCAAAATGGCCGCACCATTCTACATCCCTACCGGCAGTGTATGAGGGTTCCAATTTCTACACAGCCTCATCAATGCTGATTTTTTTCTGTTCTTTTGGTAGCGGCCATCTTGATGGGTGTGAGGTGCTGTTACATCATGGTCTTGATTTGGGTTTCCCTAATGATTCGTGACGTTGAGCCTCTTTTCATGTGCCTATTAGCCATTGGTTTATCTCCTCTGGAGAAGTCTGTTCAGATCCTTTGCCTGTTTTAAAATTGGGTTCCAATAAGTTTGTTGAAGGAAAGAGTGAAGGAGTGAGGAAGGGAGGGAGCCAGCCAGCTTACCACGTGTCAGGCACTGGGGGTACCAATAGGACCAGTCCTTGCTCTCGGAGAGCTCATGGCACAGAGCTGGAGAAGTGCCTGAATAGCAGTAAGCACAAGAGGCTGGGTCAAGCAAGGAAGGCTTCCTTGAGGAGGAGCCGTTTGAGCTGGATCTTTAAGGGAGCCGGGGAAGTGCGGGGCTGAGGAAAGGCCATGCGGGTGGGAGAACTTGCTCTGGGATGGGGAGGCACTGGGGTAGCTGGGGGAGCTGCCAGGAAGTAAAGGGCAAGGTTGGGGGCGCTGGCATTCGGAGGCTGATTTTGGAGCCAAGGAGAAAGAACGGAGAGAGGTGCCTGCATGGCTGAGGGGTCTCGAGTGACAGCAGGTTAACGTGGGTTTAAATTTGCCATCAAAACCCGGCTTGTCCTCAAGCCTTCCTCACAGAATTGCTGAAGCGGCCCCCCTGGTACCGAGTGGGTTCTTTTATGTTTCGGTAATTATCCTGTCACCCACCGAAAATAATTTCATCCCGGGAAGAAGGAAGGTTTGGTGGTATTGAAAACTGCTGCCGTGTAAGTGCGAGTGGCCTAATTGGGATTCATAAATCCACTTTTTAACAAGCACAATTAGGAATACTTATTGCAGGCCAGCTTGAGGAAATCAGGAAAGTGCTGTTTGCTGGAACATCTTTTATGTGGCTTTATTTAATGGGATAGAAGACTTAGTTTGATCCTGGCATCTCAATTAGTCACGAGGGGAGGAAGTCTCAACTTAAAATTGGAATTTTACCCTAAAGTTTAATTCTGAGAAGTTTATTAGGCAATGCTATAAGGGGTGGAGAGGTATTCTAGATTGTTCTTTGGGGGGACAATGCCAAATCCCCATAAGTTTGGGAAAAGATTAGAGAGAGTCCTTCAAATCAGACTCATAGTGTGGACAAACACTCCAATAAGGGGTGTTCTATCCCTCCCCCCTTTTTTGCTTTATATTCACTCAACTATGCCAACTGCTGTGAGGAGAGCAAAAGTATGACCTGGGAAGGTTGGACTAAGGCTCAGGATGGTTGTGAAATCACATGACATCTGGAGGTAGCAGGGGGAATGGGGATAGACTCAGATGGAAGGAGAGACCTTTGTGGGCTAGAATAATCTGGAGAGCTTTCAAGAGAAAAGCAGGGTTGAGCTGGGGCTGGGAGGATGGGCAGGATTTAGGAATGTAGAAAGGAAGAGAGAGTGCTGGAACCCCTGTGGGCCCCTGACCCAGACAGCCTTCTCCCCAGGAGGAAGGCAGGCACAGCTATCAGCAGTGAAGGAGCCCAGCTCTGCTGTGCTGGGACCCATGCAGAGATGGCCTGATAGGAACTGGGAGACCTGGAGGCTAGTCCTGCCCCTGCCTCTGCCTCACTGTGGGACTCGAGGCAAGTGCCTCCTCACTGTGGATCCCAGTGTCCTCTTGAATGCTCTCTAACGGTCCTTCCAGCCTTGGCACTGTGGGATATGGACAAGACTCTGGCTCTCTATTGAGTTGGGGAGCTGTGGGAGGGACCAAGAGGGTGAGGTTGAGAAGGAATGTTGATGTTATTGCCTCACGTAGGCAACAGGTGCCCTAGTGAACTCCCGGGGTGGACACATGACACAGTATGAACAGGAGGAGGCTTTGGGGATGCAGAGTAAAGAAGAACATCTGAAGATCCTTGCAAGTGTGGGGCCAGAGCACTCATGGGTCTGGGAAGCCCCATGGGGAGAAAGGATTTCCAATTGCTTCTTGTTAAAATGGATGGATGGCTGGCTGGCTGGCTGGCTGGCTGGATGGATGATGGATGATGGATGGATGATGGATGATGGATGATGGATGGATGAGAGCGTGATGGGCTTCGTGCCTGGTGGAAAGGAAGGATCCCTGGATTGGAGTCAGGAGGGCTAGGGTCGGATCCCCATTCTGCCCTCAGTGGCCGTGCGTCATTGGGTACATTACTTACCTCTCTGAACTGAGGAGGAGGGTTTTTTTCATCTGAAAAATGGAGATTTAGTACTACTGATGTCATAATCTTGCTAGAATAATCAGATGAAAGAAAAGAAAGTGCTCGGCACTTTAGGTTGGTTCCCTTCTCTCCTTCCTATTCCTCACCCACCTCCTCAACTGGGAAGTTGGGATTCTTACCTGCTCTGCCTCCAGCTGGGGTCTTGGGGCGCTAAGGAGGTATAATCCATGTATGAAAAGTGCTTCGTAAGCGGTACTTTGCAACCATTTAGTTTGTATCTGCAAGGCCGTTTGGAATAGTACCTTGGGTAATGAGGAAGGGGAAGGCAGGGAGGGATAGTACATGGGGTCTCAGAGAGGGAGAGAGGAGAGAACTTTTGCTGCACCCTATTAACACTGAGGACTGAATGGTGGGGGGACTTTGCAGACCTGGCTGGGACTCCCAGAGGGGTGTTTCTTTCCCTGGAGGGCTGAGTTTCAGAGGTAACCCAGCCCTTAGGTGGGCCCAGGTAGAGAGATCCGGAAGAGCTGTGCTCTAGAGGAACCTGGGTTCCCAGGAGAACCCCCTTTGAAGGGTGGAATCAAATGCAATGGCAGGTCAAGAAAACAGGTGGGAGGAGTCGCACTGGTGGGGATGAGATGGGAACCACAATTTAGTGCACCCCATCCACATTCTAGTTATGGCCTCAGTTGCTTTGACACCCATCATCTCAGGTGGGATATGAGTGCCGCGTGTCATTATTCCTGCATGAGAATTTGCACGCGAGGAGCCTGAGGCTCGGAGAAGGGAGGTAACTTGCTCACGTGACATAAATACGAACCCCAGGCATGGGTGGGGGCACTGCCTGTTGACTTGGCTGCAGACCTGGCCGGCATTTCACCAGTGTCTACATGAACTCACTTGGTGCGTGTATCTCCGTGAATTTTGTCCTACGTTCGGATTCATGGAACCACCACCGCAGTCAGGACATAGAGCTGTTGGATCGCCCCCCAAAAACGCCCTTGTGCTACTCCCGTACAGTCCAGCCTCCCTTCCCGACGCCCCTGGTGACCACCGATCTGGTTGCCATCACTCTAATTTTGTCACTTTGAGAATGTCATATAAATGGAATCACAGAGTATGTAACCTTTTGAGGTTGGCTTTTCTCATTCCGCATAATTCTCCCGAGATTCATCCAGGCCGTTGCGTGTATCAATTTGTTCCTTTTTATTGCCGAGTAGTACCCGTGGTGTGTTAGCGTCCTAGGGCGGCGGTGACAAATCCCACCAACCGGCTGGTTTAAAACAACAGAAATTGATGCTCTCACAGTTTGGGAGGCCAGCAGTCTGAAATCAAGGTGGAGCACGGCTGTGCTCCCTCGAAACGCTCTAGGGAAGCATCTTTCCTTCTTCCTAGATTCTGCCGGCTGCCACCAACCCCGGGGCTCCTGGCTTGCCAGCCGCGTTGCTCTTGTCTCTGTGGCCATGTGGCCTTCCCATGAGGACACTCGTCATTGGATTTAGGGCTCACCTTAAAAAAAAAAAAGATTTTATTCATTTAAGAGAGAGAATGAATGGTGGGGGGTGGGGGGAAGGGGCAGAGGGAGTAGCAGCCTCCCCTCTGAGCAGGGAGCCCAATGGGGGACTTGATCCCACAACCCTGGGATCGTGACCTGGCCCGAAGGCAGATACATAACCAACTGAGCCACCCAGGCGCCCCTAGGGCTCACCTCATCTTAACTAATTGTATCTGCAAAGACCCGGTTTCCAAATAGGGTCATATCCTGAGGTTCTGAGTGGACGTGCGTTTTGGGGGACATTTTTCAACCTTAGTATACGTGGTATGGGTGTAGTGTGTGTATATAATCATTTGCCCATTGAGGATATTTCGGCTGTTTCCAGGTTTGAACTGTTACAAATAAAGCTGCTATAAACATTCTTGTGTAGGTTTTTGTGTGAACATAAGTTTTTATTTCTCTGGGATAAGTGCCCGAGAGTGCAATTGCTGGGTCATATGGTAATTGCATGTTTAGTTAAAAAAAAAAAAAAACACCTGCCAAACTATTTTCCAGAGTAGCTGTATCATTTTAAATTCCTATGGCAATGCATGAGTGACCCAGTTATCTCTACATCCTTGCCAGAATTTGGTGTTATCACTAATTTTTATTTTAGCCATTCTGAATGCCATTACGTTGTGGCTTTAATTTTCATTCTCCTAATGCCTCATGATGTTGGACATCTTTTCACGTGCTTATTTGCCATCTGTATATCCTCTTTGGTGAAGTATTTCAGGTTCAAGCATTTACCTATTTTTAACTTTTTTTGCCTGTGGATATCACATCGTTCTGAAACCATATGTTGAAAAGGCTATCCTTTCTTTCCCAGTACTTGCAAGCTTCAGTGTGATGGAATAAACAAACACTTTCGCTGCTAAGGAAGCCGCAATCCAGAGAGGATGAAGGACTGGTTTGAAGTTAGGCTGCACGTTCTCAACAGAGTGGGAGCTGACATCCGGGCTTCCATGGTCTATGATCATCCCCATTTTAAAGATGTGAAAACTGAGACTAGTTAGTGGCAGAATAGGCCCTGGCTTCCCACCAGGGGCCATCTTTTATAAAGCAGGCAGACAAGCAAGGCGACAGGATAAAAGACAAGTTCAATGCTTTAGAAATAGAACTTGTGTTCCCTGTCCTACATCCCATCCCCTACTGAGATTTATCCAGCAGGGAGGGGCGATTGGCTGTCAGCAGGGATCTGAGAAGCTGGTCCTAAATGGGACAGGCAGGCTCAGGTGCAGATTCCAGGGATTCCCTCCTCTTTGGCTTCGAGAGCCCTGACTCGGAGTGCTGGCAGGCTGGCAGTGTCTGGGAATGGCTGTTGTGGCCCTGAGAGCAGGCTTTTAGCTTAATTGAACCAAGTGTCTTAAAATGGCAACTCATCAGTCAGCGTTCATTTTGTTCCTTTCGTTTGATTGTATTTTCCTCTAGGGATTAACCAAATCAATGTAAATGCTGGGTGATTCTGGTTTTCTTTTTTTTCCCCCTCCATTTAAAAATTTGGGGGATGCAGAGACAGGTGCTTGTCAACTGTAATAATCCAGTTGAGAACGATGAAAGTATCTTTCCTTAGTTGAGCGAGGCTCTCAATAAATCTCGCAGAAGGCAGCACTTATGCCCCATTCTGAGAAGGATGCTGGCAAGTTTCACCAAGAGATGCTGAGAGCCCATGGAGTGTGTTTTTGGCGTAAGGGCCCACGGAATGACAGAGTGAAAGGTGGGGCCAGTAGGGACTGGGAAATGATCTTTCTCAATTACTCATTGAGGGCCTTGCCTTTCTGGAGGGTTCCTGGGGGAGCGTGGCATCAGGAGGCCCGAGTTCTAGGGGCAGCTCTACCAGGACTGGCCGCATGCCCAGAGGCAAGTCTCTTTTCCTCTCTGGCTCCCTTTGGCCCTGCCATGAAGGACTAGGCTAGATGAGGGATCTCGTGGCACCTGCCACACCAGGGCTTGTCTCCCTCGTGCCCTGGTATTGACACCTTTGGGGAGTCAGGGTGTTGCAGTGGGGCGGAGGGAGGAGCTGGATGGTGAAGCGGTCACACCGAAGGCCTCCCCTCTGCGGGGAACTCTGCAGCAGAGCTGTCCCGCCAAGAGGCAAGGGGCCAAGCCTTGATAGCCACCCTCCCTACGGCCAACACACCAGTCATTGGATGCAGCAGGCCCTAGGTTTGGGGTGTGACCTTGGTCCAGGTGGCTTTCTGGGGCTGAGGGTAATTCCAAGAGAAGGACTTGGGAATGAATGTCTCCGTCCTGAAGGGGGGATCCGGGTGGCCCACCATAGTTTTCAACACACCCCCCTCTGGCCTCCCTCTCTGGGAACCCTGGCCCGAGATACATCAGGCTTTGGGGTAGAAAACCAACCTCAATTTCAGCACTCCTGTCAGCCGACTCCGGCCGGGACCAGGGTCTGAGCAGAATAGAGTTCTAGGTCCCTGTCCCCTGCTTCCCTTCCGTGGCTCACCTGAGCTGTGCCTGGGGAGGACGAGGTTGGGGTGAGTTTGCTCAGCGGGGCCTGAGAATATAGGCAGCATCTTGTCTGGTCTTGCTGAACTAGCTAGGTACCAGGCACTGGGCTCCGTGTTAGTGTGGCAGGTGCAAGGGGTCTGAGTGTGACCTGACTTTTCTGTGCCCTGGTGTCTCCTTCTTGGGGTGATGGGGGTGTCTCTTAGGACTAAAGCCATCCTCCTGGCTATGGTTCCCCCTACACTGGACAGTGTGTGAATTTTAAGGGGAATCTGGAGTCTTTCCCCAAAGACCCCACTGGGCCAATGGCTGCCACCAAGCTATCACTCTTATCTTAGCATCAATGGAAATTCCAATTTACGGACCATGGTTTTGGAGAGACTTTGTGGCAGGAGCCATCAATCTCTGCATTTCAAATTTATTTTATTTTATTTTATTTTTCCAGCCTGGGTGCCTGTTCTGCTGTGAACTCTGTCTAATCAGCCTGCCGGCAGTTGAAGAAGAGTGGGTGTCCCCTTGATCTGGGGGGTTTATGTGCATAATTCCCTTTAATTCATCTCAGACAGGGCTTCAAGGGCCAGGTTTGAGAGTGATTTTCAGTCTTTTGCTGGAGTTCAAAGATGCATCTCTCCAGCTGGACCAGGAAATTATAGGAGCAATTTGCCATGAATTCCCAATGTGGAGCAATTCCCAGGACTTCTCAGGGGCGCTAGCCCTTCCCCCCTTGTTTCTTCCCCCCACCCCGGGCAGAGGCAGGGATTGTGGCTTCAGTGTGTCTGGAGGGCACCTCTTCCCTATGCTGCCTGGACCCCGTGCACCCCAACCCCTGGCCTCCACCCCCAACCCCTGGCCTCCACCGGGCCCTGGCCCCATAGACCCTCCTGCCCCCCCGTCCATCTAATTTTGAACCTGTGCTGATGTCTCATTTGTTGGGGGGCCTCCAGGTCAATTGTGCACTCCCATGCTGACAAAACCTTTATCCCTAGTGTATGTCTTCACACTTTATTTGCCTGTATGATAAATGCAATTTCCACGTCAAGACTATCAGTCATTTTCTGATGTGATCTGCGCAGCTCTGCCTGAATTGAATCAGCTCCTGTATTATTGTGACAGTTTATTTGGTGAAAAAATGAAATAAGATGTGTAAATTGGAGTGGGGGTGTGCTCGGTGTGAAGTGGAGGTTCCAGGGGCTCAGGTGCCCCTGTTGGCTTGTTTCCAGCCTCCCCTTCTGCCTGCCTTGGGCTCCCAGCTCTCCTGCCCTCTCAGCACAGAAGAGAAACTGAGGCAAGAGCACAACGTGATTGGGGGGAGGTCAGGATGTTGGGATATGTCAAGACAAGTGGAGAATAAGTCTAAATGCACTAAGACTGGAACTCAGGCTTAGCATTGTAGTCTTAATGCAAAGGGCTAGGGGTGGGGGGGGGAAGAGAGAGAAGAGGAGAGAGAGAAAAGAGAGGGAAAGAGAGGAGAGAAAAAGAGGAGAGAGAGAAGACAGAAAAGAGAGAGAGGAGAGAGGGAAAGAGAAGAGAGTGGAAAGAGAGAGAAGAGAGAGAGGAAAGAAGAGAGAGAGAGAAGAGAGAGAGGAGAGAGAGAGAGAGAGAGGAGAGAGAGACATCATAGCTACACACTGGAGGTTAACGGCAGATAGGACATCAGGACCCTTTCCCTGGATTCCTTGTGCGTCCGCCTCCCCGCTGCTCCTCAGCCCCTGACAGGCAGGATCCTTGCTGGGTCAGGGTAGCGATCCTTTTCTTTTTCCTTCTCTTTCCCTCCCCTGCCTTTCCCAGCGTCCTTCGGTGCGCACTTACAGTGCTCCGGCTCTGAGCTGGGCCTTGGGCATGGTGCTGGGGGAGGGAAGGGCAGCCTCTGCATGCACATAGACGTAGGAAGGATGCCCCCAGTATCGTGGCGCCTTGGAGGAGATGCCAGGCTTGGGGGTGACATGCAAGTGAGCAGACGCGACAGTGCAGTGCAGAGGAGGGCGTGCGGCAGCCTGCAGGCGAGAGGAGGGCGGTCGGCCCTCGGAGGCCTTGGCAGCAATGGGCTGTACCTGGCAGCTCTGCACACGAGTCATCTCAGTGAGCCACGCTGCCGTCCTCCCCTCTGAGTTCTGTCCCTTTTCCTTCCGCTGTGTCATTTCCAGCTGCTGTTGACCAGGCCTCAGCCAACCCAGGAAAACGAGGGCCTCCTCCCGGCACAGGACCCCCCAGAATACATGACCAGAACGTTTGCCCCCTGCAGGGTGAGGGCCAGGACGGGGAGGGGTCAGGCCACCCTGGTCTGGGGGAGAACTTGCCTGAAGCAAGGACAGAGACAAGGTTTTGCTCCAGAAGCGGCCAACTCAGGCTTGGTGTCTGGCCCCTGGATAGATCCACCAGCCTCTGAGTCTCGGGAAGGGGGTGGGGGTGGGACTTCCTGGACGTTCTCCATCTTGGACAGTGACGAGGATCGCTCTCCCAGCTGGGGAGCAACCTGGGGGCCTCTGAATTCCATGGGACACTGGTAGTGTTCCCCTGGGTGGGGGAGCCGGTCTGCTTAGCTATTGGCCACATGGAGACAGAACTTACTTCTCTAAAATGGCATCGTCCAAAACTGTCGCTATTAGCCGCATGGGGTTATTTAAATTAATTAAAAACAAATACAATTAAAAATTCAGTTCCTGGGTGGATAAAGATATACCATGCAAACATCGATCCGCAGAAAGCACGAGTGGCTGTGTTAATATCAGACAAAGTCCACTTTAGGGCAAAGAAAATGACCAGGGATGGAGGGGGGACTTTACGTACCGATATAAAGGTCGGTCCTTCACGAAGAAGTAGCAGTCCTAAGTAGTAGGTGCCAAACAGCATACTGCAGGGTGCATGGAGCAGACACTGTTCTTTGCTCAGAATGACTACATTTTAAATGCTCAAAAGCCGCACGTGGCTAGTGGCCACTGTATTGCATACATTTCGTCACTGCAGAAAGTTCTGTTGGGCAGCAGAGCTCGACATCGTTAACCTCTGTCTGTTTGGTTCGCTGTTCCATCCACACCATCTAGAAGAGTCAGTCCCCAGTGCACAGCAGGTTCTTAACATTTGGGAGACTTGAGGAGCTCCTGCCCTGGTATTGCCACCATCTTGCTGTGTGACCTTGGACATGTTGCTTCACCTCTCTGGGTCTCTTCATCCATGAGTCAAAAGATTGGCGTCATCTCTGAGATCCCTTTCAGCTTTAAGAAGCTACGACCAGAAGTATCTAGTGGGCTTATTTCATTTATTTTATGCACAAGGAGGGGTCAGAGAGAGCAGGAGAGGACAAAGGGGCAAGGCTGATTTTTCATTTCCGGCCTGCGTCAGCTGCAGCTCACCAGCAGCCCCCCAGTGTAGGGATTTGCAAGGTCCTTCCTGCCCTTCCGTGTGCTACAATTTCCTGATACCACCAAACAGCCTCGTGGCCCTCCCCAGCTCTGCCTTAAACCCCAGGCAGGTCTGCAAAGCTGGGAAGCCAGCAAGGGCATAGGAGGGCTCACCCCACTCCCAGAGTTTGGCCCTCCCTCCCGCTGTTCAGAGCCTGCCGCTCTTTCTCCCTGTGGACACCTGCGTCCCACAGTCTGAGGGAGCCTGCCCGGCCTCAGTGCAGTCCTGCCCGCTGGTGCTCCCCGTGGGGGCAGAGGGAGGCCCCGTGGTGGGGTTCCAGCGCTGGCCGGTGCCTCAGAAATCCGCCAGCAAGCGTCTGGGGGCTGGCTCCGCGGTGGGGATGCCACTGAGGGTGCAGGCTCCGAGCTGGCTGCGGGGTGGGGGGAAAGGCATCCCTGTGTTGTTGCAGGGCAGCGTGCCAAGAGGAGGAAAAGAAATGTGATTACCTTCCGTACTGGGCTCTAGGTGGAATGAAGGGCCAGCCCTGCCTGGCTCTGGGGCTCTGCGGCGGAGTGTTTGGCCACGTTAGGAGGAGAAGCCCTCCTTTGTCCTCTCCCTTTCCTGGGGACCAAGGGCAAGGTCAGGGGCAAGGAGGGCACCCTGGCTTCCCCTTTGCAGTCGGGCCCCCCAGGACACACCAGGCCGGTGCTGATGGGGACAGGAGAATCCCAGGACAGCTGTGAGGTGGTGGGTGGGTGCTGAGCCCTGCTGCTCTGTGCCGGTGTGTGGTTCTGGGCCTTGGTGTACAAAGTACCATGTGGGACAGGTGTCCCTGGGCCTCCGATTGCCTCTCTGTACCCCCCAACACCCATCTCTGCCCTCTGTGCCACGGAGGAGCTCACGTTTGCAGGCGCCCCTGCTTTCTGCCTCCTGGTTGGGTTTGGCCAATGCGAGGCCCATATGGGAACTGGAGGGCGGGAGGAGAGAGGCTGGGGGATTTCTTCTCTACTCCCTCCCTGTGTGGGGCTCCGGCAGGAACTGCACCCCCACAACTAAGGTGCCCCTCCTCCTCAGCTTCGGCTCTCATTGGGCTCCTGCCATCCAGACTCTTCACTGTGCTTGCTCAGGACTAGGGGTGGTAATGTCTTCCCACATCGCAAATCCCGGAGTGTTTAACGTTCTTTGTGGATTCCCTTAATCTTACTCACGCCTCTGCAAATAGTCCCCTTCAGTAAACTCTGCTCAGTCCAATGCCTTTGAGTGGAATTCTGATGGTCTCTTTGAGTCTATATATATCTTAGGATGTCTGGTTTTGTTTCATCAGGTCTGTGCGGTGGGTCTGTGGTAGTGATTTGGATCCTTAGGACAACGAATCAGGGTGTTTTTCTCTGACTTCTCTGGCAAGAGGAGTTATGTAGGGAAGGGAACATATCCTGGCATTTTGAATATAGACAGAGGAAGGCAAGGAGCTGCTTCTAAGAGGCTCCCTCACATACCATGTCAGTCAGGAGAGTGTCTTAGCCAGCGTCGTAGCCAAAATATTTGACAATTAGTACATCATAGAACCCACCAATCAGAACGGGGCATTGAGCGCTGGAAACAGGCTCCTGGCAGAGTCCAGTACAGATGCTGACCTTAACACAGCTCTTGAGTCTGGGCGAGTGTAAACTGCGGATAGCCAGTCCTGGAACACGTCTCAGCTTTGCTTTCTCTCCTGTGACACGGGGCCGGGTGGCACACTCAGCAAGATGCTGCTTGTATCTAGGTGGGGCGTGTGTTTTAAACCACTTTGGCAATCTCAAGCTCCCTGCCACCTTTTATCCCTCCAGTCTTTTTAAGTTGGTGTATTTAGGCCATTTGCATTTAATATAATTATTGATTTCTTAGATCATAAGTCTACCATTTAATTTTTGCTTTTTGTTTGTTTCTGTTTCTCATTCCTCTGTTTTCTCTTCCCTGCCTTCTGAGGGTGACACCAACACTTTTTAGAAATCCGTTTTGATTTATCTATGGTGTTTTTGTGTGTGTATCTTTGTACGGCTATATTTAGGAGTTGCTTAAGGTATTTCCTTGTGTAGCCATAACTTAGGACAGTTAAAACTGGTGTCATTATACCAGTTTGAGTGAAGTATAGAAACCTTGTGTCCTTTTCATCCCTACAATCTTCTTTTTTGTAATATAGTGTTTAATACAACTTCATTTCAATGGTATTCAAAGCTTTATTTCTATATAACTCCATTCCCTCCCTCTCTTTAGTGCTGTTATTTGTCATACAAATTACATTTTTATACATTGTGTGCCCATCAACATGGATTTATAATTCTTTTTTTTTTTTTTTTAGAATTTATTTATTTATTTGACAGAGAGACAGCCAGCGAGAGAGGGAACACATACAGGCTGAGGGAGAGGAAGAAGCAGGCTCCCAGCAGAGCAGAGAGCCCGATTTGGGGCTCCATCCCAGGACCCTGGGATCACGCCCTGAGCTGAAGGCAGACGCTTAATGACTGAGCCACCCAGGCGCCCCCGGATTTATAATTCTTGCTTGATTCAGAAGTTGCAAACAAAAATAGATTTAAACTGTCTTTTAAAAACCCACGGAAGTCACCATCATGTGAGAGCTTGAGGTCCCCAGCTAGCCTGCTTCCTCCTTCCAGCATTCCCAGTCTTCTAATGATTGTGTTACATATAATGTCCAAGTTTTTCGTTGTACCCAGCAGGAGGAAGAGGGGACAGTGCATTTTCGTTATCTTTTGGGAAGTAGAAATCCTTAAATTTTGCATTCTGTTGCCTCATGCTAGACTGATTCTCTTACCAAGTAAGGGAGATGCAGAGAAAGGACAAGAATGAATCTTTATTGGAGACCCACTGGGTATTATATACTTCCACATGTAAAAGTTCATTGAGTTCGGAGAACCTGGTGAGAATAATTTTATTATTTCTGCTTTACAGATAAGAAAAAGCTGAAGCTAGGGACCCTGGGTGGCTCAGTTGGTTAAGTGTCCGACTCTTGATTTTGGCTCAGGTCATGATCTCAGGGTCGTCAGATCGAGCCCTTTGTTGGGCTCCATGCTGGGCGTGGATTCTTTGCTTAAGATTCTCTCTCTCCCTGTATTCCTCCCCCAGCTCCCCACCTCATGTGGAAGCACGTAATTGCCTATACTCTCTGTGTCTCTCTAAAAAAACAAAACAAAACAAAACAAAAACCTGAGGCTTGAAGATCTGTTCATGCAGATAGGAGGAGCCGTGCTGGCCTTGACCTGAGGCTCTCTGATTTTAGTGCACACGCCCTTTCTACTAGAACTCGCTTGGCAGCTAGAATCTGAGTTTGCCCCTGGCACCGCAAGGCTGGGAAACATTCTTTGTGACTCTTCCTTTTTAAAAAAGGTGTTTGTTTTTTGATTGGTTTTAACTTTTTATTATGAAAATCTTCAGAGGCATAGAAAAGTGGAAAGAATAGTACAATTAAAAATCCATATACCATAACCAACGTTCAACAGTCGTTAATGTTTTTGTGTATTTACTTCATCTATGATCTTTTTTTGCAGAATCATTTTAAAGTAAATTACAACATCATGATATTTACTCCTAATCACGTCAGCATACATCCCCAAAATAAGCACATTTTCCTGCAAAATCACAAGAACATTATCACAACTGGCAAAATTAGTAATTTCCAAACATCCTTTTTTTCCCCCCTCAAGATTTTACCTATTTATTTGAGAGAAAGAGAAAGCACAAGAGGGGAGAGGGGCCAAGAGAGGGGGAGAAACAGACTCCCCGCCGAGTGCAGAGCGGGACACAGGGCTCCATCCCAGGGGACCCTGAGCTTATGACCTGAGCCAAAGGCAGACGCTTCACCGACAGAGCCACTCAGGCGCCCCTGTAATTTACTAACCTCTTTTAATACCCAGTCCATATGAAAGCTTTCTCTGTTCCCCAAATGCCTCTAATAGCCGTTTTCCCCCCAAACCGAGCTCCAGTTAAGAATCACGCATCACTGTGTTGCTAGTGTGGTCTCTTTGTCCTCTCTGATTTGGGTGGTTGTTTCTAAGCTCTACAGAGTCTCGTTTAGGTTAATTTCGGCGGGGCAAGGAGGAAGTTGCAGACGTGCTTGGGTCCTAGCTGGCACTGCCTGACTCAGTTTCCCTCTGGGGTCCGAATGCTCCTTGGGACCATCTCTTTCTTGTAAGCAGACGGAGTTGTGGCACAGGAGGAGACCCGAGCGGTCACCCTGCCCGTACTCATAGTCTGTGTTGAGGACTACTGGGGCCTTGTGCTCTAACTCCTCGGCTGGGACCCCCGAGTCTGGGCCGGATGCCCTGCTTCCTCCCTATTCGTCGGTTGCAAATGAAAGAACAAACAGTGGACTCTTGTGGCCTCTTGAGCAAGCAGAGTGGTAGGTGCAATTCGAAGTGATTTTCCCCTCTGTGGCGGAGCGTTGACCTTGTCCTATGAATGTGGTGCGGTGGCGTGCAGGGAAGGCAGGCCCTCGGAACCAGCAGGTCCACGCTCTGCCCCTGATCTCTGCCATGGTCTCTGCGCCCCCCCTCCCCCCCAAGAGTGGCGGGGTGCACGGGCTCACGCAGGTGCGCGCTTTGCAGAAGGCAAAGGAGCAAAGCGGAGGTGCCATGGGGTTGCTGGCATAGACAGAGAGGCAGCGGCCTGGCGCTGACATTTGGGGGCTAAGGCTCCAGGAGCCCCTCTCCCTGAGGTGTGAACTGAGGACAGGGCCCTCTCCAGCCAGAAGAGGTGCTGGCTGGGTAGGGTTGGGGAATAGCGCCGTTTCATGAGGCCAGATGCCTCTGGTGAGTTCCATTAAGTCCTTGAGGAGAGAAGGGCCAGGTCAACAAGGCTGAGAGAGCGGTGTCCTTACTGTTACCATTCATACGTGTTCTTCAGATATCTGCTTCGGTGCCAGCGGGGCCCGGCATGTCCCTCTGACAGGATGGTCACCTCCCACTGTGGACCAGAGTACCAGGGGAGGGGGGCACAGCCCTGCCAGGCAGTCAGTCCTGAAGGAAACTCAGCCACAGGCACCAAGGGCAGCTTCCAGAAAGGAAAGGACTTCCTCAGAATTTTGTGTTGGGCTGCTGAATGGGGACCGAGGTCTTGCTGCTCAGGGCCACGGAGGGCCCAGAGAGGCTGTGGCGGGCAGGGTGTGGGGGAGGCCGGAGGCAGGTGCGGCGGGGCCTAGGGAGAGCTGGGCCTGGAGAGTGGTGGGAGATGGGAGCAGTCTGCCAGGCCAGCTGCAGGGACCGGAGTGCCCCCCGTTGCTCACTCTGGCTGAGTGGCCTCTACTGAGGAGAATGGAACTTGACCTTAGCGACAAGTGCCGTAGGGTCCGCTCGCCGCGGACATGATTGCTGTTCATTGCTAAGAAATATTTCATTGTAAAAACACAGGGGTCCAAGTGGGCCGCCAAGCCAACCGGGTGTTGATGGCTCTAACGGCCGATGGCCGTGTATGTGTGCGGTGTGTGTGCCGGTATGTGTGTGCTCGTGTCGTGTGTGCACCTGTGTGGTATCTGTGTACGGATGTGAGGTGAGTGTGTGTGTGTGCACTCGTGCATATTTGTGTGGTGTGTGTCCATGATGTGTGTATGCATACGGGTGCCTGTGTGTATATTAGGGTCTCAGCACTTACCATGGCTTTGGCCCCTATCTGTCATCCCTCTTTCTGGACACTGGGGAAAACCCCCCTCTCCCCACACTGGGATGATGGCCAGGTCTGGATGCAGGTTTTTAACTGTAGGAAACATCTCAGGGTGTTAAAGTCACCTTCTGGAAACCCAGCGTTTGGGCGGGAGTGTTCGCATACATTGCAGGGGAATGTGACTTCTTCTGTGGGAACCCCCCCCCCATCTGTGGCGTTCATAGCTCCCACGGCACCCTCACATCCTATAAACAGCCCTGCGCACCTGTGTGCCTTCGCCTGCCCTTTTCCTGTTGCCTCCTACCCTCTGCGGCTCTGAGAGCAGCTGCAGGCTGGGGCGCCCTCCTCGGCCTCCCCAGCCCCACATGCAGCCTGGAGGCAGAGCGGGGAGCAGGGGGGATGGATGGAGGAAGGGGGTCATGTTACTCAGGCTAAGGCCTGGAGGAAGCGGGCGGCAGTTTGGATGGACTGGGTTGGGATGGGAAGTGTGGACCTCACTGGGGTTTCCCCGAGGTGTGAGAGCTTCTGTTCCAGGCCTGTCATTGGGCGTCATGTTCTGCCCCTTCAGGAACCCTTCTGATCTCAACTGGCATGGAGGCCATTTGGTCCTGACCACAGCCCCCTCCCAGATGAGGGGTGCATGCAGGGTCAGCCCAGCCAGCTGGCCTCGGGTTTGTATCTAAACTCTTCTGTTTGGCAGTGGGGAGGTTGAGGTATGCTTCGATCTCAGAAGCAGTAATCGCTGGGGACCGGACCCTACCCGGGACTCTGAGGAGGCACCCTGGGGTCCTTTGGCAGCAAGGAGGCCCCAAGGAGGCCTGCTCTTACCTTGTCCACGCCTGACTTGCCTGGAGAAAGGAGTCTCCCCACTTTGTGGTTTAACCACCATGCCAAAAGGAAACTTCTGCCTGTGTCTAACCTCAATCCTTCCCGTTCGAGTTATAGTGCCTTTCTCTGTCTGGATGCCAGTAGAGATGGGGATTGGATGCTGTGTCACAGCCCCTTTGCTGGCTAATTTGAGCTCAGTCACTAGTGTTCTGGGGGCTCTAGAACTAAGAGGAGGGGAGTGTAACTGATGATAAGAAGTAAGATCCCTAAATTCCTAGAAAGAGGAACTACCCAGGAAAAGTAGCACTATTTCTCTAGGAGAAGTAATACCCAATTACCCCCTAGAGGTTTTTACAAGGGGTAAAAATAGCGTAAGCAAACAGGAATCAGTACATACAATTCCGATATTCAAAACAGTCTTTAGATTCATGGTATAAGCTTTCATAGGAAAAATATTGTTTGATTCTGTTTTATTTTTTTTGTAAAAGTAAAACTCACTCTTTATAGAAAACTAGAAAAACCCAGAAATGTATAAAGTAGAAAACCAAAATCAGCCGTGCTTCCATAAATCAGGAACTAGCTCAATGCCAAAACACATAAGGAGCACAGCGGACAATTAACCGAATCGGTGAATGATGGCAGAGGAAGCCCCTAGCAACATTTTGGTGTATTTCCTTCCGGGCTTCTTTTCTTATGCATGTTTGCATATTGAGAGTTGAGAATATACTTTTTTTTTTTTCAGGAAGTGTATAAACTATAATATGTCTCTTAGAGCATGACCCATGGCAGGGATTGCTACTAACAAAATTTATACTCTCAAGCCCAGTGAACAGAGAAGCGAATTTACATTCTGGAAAATCATGATTTTTTTTTGCCATTGACTCTATATACCTGGAGATTAAGATTGTTTTGAAAAACTCAGTCTGCTAAAAAAAAAAAAAAAAAAAAAGAAAGAAAAAGAAAAACTCAGTCTGGTAATCAGAGTTTGCATGTTTCTTATATCCTAGCTGAAGAATGCCTTCTGATCTGGTTTTCTTTATTTTTTAATTAGATATGATTGACATGTAACATTGTATTGGTTTTAGGGGTGCAACATAATGATTTGATAGATGTATTTATTGCAAAATGATAACCACAAGAAATTTAGTTAGCATCCATCACTTCTCATAGTGACAATTTTTTTCTTGTGATGAGTGCTTTGATGGTCTACTCTCTTAGCAACTTTCAAGCATATAATATCGTGTTTTTAACTTGCAAAGACACAATACAGCACTGTTGACTATAGTCCCCATGCTGTACATTACATTCCCAGAACTTACTTAAGACTGGAAATCTGTGCCTTTTGACCACTTCACTCATTTTGCCCACCCCCCACCCCGTCTCTAGTAACCGCAGACCGGTTCTCTGCATCTATGAATTCTTTTTTTTTTTTTTTAAAGATTCCACATGTAAGAGATGTCATACAGTATTTGTCTTTCTCTGACTTATCTCACTTAGCATAATGCCCCCAAGGTCCATCCACATTGTAGCAAATGGCAGGATTTCCTTCTTTTTTATGGCTGAACAATATTCCTGTGTGTGTGTGTGTACCTTCGTCACACGTCTTTATCCATTCATCCGTCTATGGGAGTGTTGGTTGTTTCCATGTCTTGGCTGTTGTAAACAATGCTGCAATGGACATGGGGGTATAGCTATCTTTTCAAGTGAGTGTTTTCATTTCTTTTGGATAAATACCCAGAAATGATGGAATTTCTGGGTCATAGGGTAGTTCTATTTTTAAATTTTCCAGGAACCTTCATACTGTTTTCCACAGTGGCTGCACCAGTTTGCATTCCCACTAACAGTGCTCCATTTTCTCCACGTCCTTGCTATCTCTTGTCTTCTTGATGCTAGCCATTCTGACAGATACCAAGTGGTATCTCGTTGTGGTTTTGATTTGCATTTCCCTAATGATTACTGATGTTGAGCACCGTTTCATGTATCTGTTGGCCATTTGTATGTTTCCTTTGGAGAGATTACACTTTATATAGATTTTGAGGCCTGCGTTTGCACTTGAGTGTATAGCTTGAGAATTTCCCCATGATGTTAGAAATCTCCAGTCAGTATATTTTTAATGGCTGCATAGTAGACCATTTTGTAGATATACCATAATTTTTTTTCTCCAAAATCCTCCTGGTAGGTATTTAGACTGTTCTAGTTTGTATTACATTATGTAACATTTCAAGTGATATTATTATATTGTGGATTTGTCCCGACTCTACATTTGTCCATGTAAATAGAGACCTGGGGCTCTGAGCTGGGCTGAGGGCTCAGGAAGCAGGTCTGGGCATGGGAGCCTCTGGGACTCACTGGGGGAGCAGCGTGCAGGCCCACCTAATGGCCAGTGAGTATGCAAGGAGTCCAGAAGACTGGGTGGCGAGCAAGCTGGAGGTCTGAAGCCGATAGTAAGAGTGGAGATTTGAGGGAGGTGACAGGTACAAAAATACCCAGGGCAGTAAGACGGGATGGGAGGATAGGAGGGATGGGGAAGGCGGGGGGATGGGCAGAGTATTTTCAGCAGTGACATCTACGTTTTTTGGATTGCCCACTGCTCTTCATAAGAAAAGTTTTGAGTTCCATTCCAATATGTGTAAATTTGTTAATAAAGTATATACATGGACTCCTTAGCAATGAACACTAAGTATTTAATAAAAATTGTTTTTCTCCTTTCCGATTAAGTAATATAAACAGGGGATTTAATTTTTTTCTCCTTGCTTACCATGGATCGGTTTGTTCGCCTCCCTTTGGAGAATGCCCACTCGAGAGGGTGGGAAGCTGAGCCCGGGTCCGTGCAGAGGGGTGGTGGGGCCCAAAGCTATGAGCGCATCCGGGTGGAGAGAAAAGGGCCGGTGGGGTGACCCAGTGGGTTACCCCTGAGATGGTTATTTGCATTTTTACGTGGGGTTTGAAATCAGTATTCACGGTGAGCCGCAGGCTTGCCACTGACATTAAGGTCACGTGGGTGGGGGGTACTGAGGTGGGAGCGAATAAACTGGGGATTGAAGAGCCTTATGAAGGGTCACAGGGATGGTAGATGAGGGGCAAAGCGAGAATAAAGGAACATATATAGTAGTGGTTTCCAGCCTGGTGTCCCTTTAAGAAGTATTTCCAAAATTTCAAAAAGAATCCTCCTCCCACTCCCGTTCAACAATTATCCATTTTGAGACCATTTTTCTCTGCTTTCATCTGAAACGCTGTGAAGTTCACATGGTAGGTAGCTTCACGCTGGTCAGAAGCTTAGTTATGAATGTCTTTGATTAATTTAAAGTTGGAAAACTATTTTAATTATTTCTCGGTAAATGTAACTCATTCCATGGGCAAGATTTCTAGAAACCTGGAGGCCTTGTCGAGGGGAGGGGCCCAGGGAGAGTTAATAAAAGGCATTCTCACCAGAGGAGATGTTGAACTCCTGCTGGGCTGATAAGATGTGGGTCTCTGAGCTACCCGTTAGGGCTCGGTCAAGGACAAAGGAATTTTGGAGACTTCACAGATGTAGTTGGAACGTAAAAACATAAGCGCTGTGAGAGACAAGGGCCTGAAAGGCAGAGAAAATTTGTATTTAATGAACCTGGAGGTAAGACTGTGTATAGATATCCTGCTGAGAGGACACAAAAACTGAATGGTCAGATCAGACTCAAGGACCTTACCCAGGATCAAGGTTTACCAATAATGTCAAGAGAACAGAGCATGCAGGTGAAGCAGGGAGGAGTCCGGGACCACTGAGGCAGCTTACCAAGTCCTTTCTGACCAACGTGGGGCTCAGCCTCAGAACCCTGAGATCATGACCTGTGCCGAAATCAAGAGTCGGATGCTTAACCGACTAAGCCACCCAGGTGCCCCTAAACAAATTTCTTAATGAGCCTCTCTCTACGCCTGCTTAAAACCCTTCAGTAGCTCCCATCTCTGGGGATAATTTCTAAATCCTTAATATGCGCTGAAATGGTCTGGCACCTGCCTGCCTCCCCAGCCTCATCTCTCACCACTGGTTCCCCCCCTGAGCTCCAGCTACACTGGCCTTTTAGTGTTCCGAATGCTGTACGTTCCCTCTGGCCTCAGGGCCTTTGCACATTGTGTCTGCTTGGAAAGTGCTTCTTCTTGGCACTCATGTGTCTCTGATTAGCTCCTCCGCACTCTCGTTCACAGCTTGCACTGGGCCTCCGTTCATAGCCTCTCATGCCTGCATCTTACACCAGCCCCTGCTGTGGTAACTAGTTCCACGCAGGCCTTGACCAGCTGTGCACAGAGGTGATCTGACAGTGTCACCTAGGCCCATCCCCAGGCCTCTTGCTTCCTGTCCCAGGACTTTTCTGACACTAGGGGAGAGACCTCAAACAGAACCCGTATACCAATGTGGAATTGCAGGGCAGGTGACACCAGTGGCTGTCCCTAGGCAGTGGAGACAACGGTGTTGGATAAATGTTTCTCCGTTTCATTTTCTGGGTGGACACGTCTGAGCTGCTCCTTCGGAGTCCCAGCAGAGTGAGCCCAGTTGCATGCAGTGTTGGCCAACGCGACAGTGAGTCCTTGTGTTGTTGGTCTCTCCTCTCACTCCTCTTGTCCCTGTCTCCTGCTCTCTGGGATTGCCTCCCAATTAGACCACCTGCACGCGTGCCTTTGGCTCAGGCTCTGCCTTTGGGGAAACCCAGGAGACACCTACTTTGCTTAATATTGTACCTCTCGTGCTTAACACACTGCCGGAGTCGGTGCTTAACAGGTATTTGTTGCATAAATAAGTGAATGAAATGAAAAACATTTGAAGAGGCTAAGGGAGTCATTGGGTATAGAATAGGGCAGCCACATTTTTAAAAAAATTATTTATTTATTTATTGGAGAGAGAAAGAGAGCACAAGCAGGAGAAAGGGAGAAGCAGGCTCCCTGCTGAGCAGAGCGCCTGACATGGGGCTCGATCCAGGACCCCAGGATCATGACCTGAGCCAAAGGCAGTTGCTTCACCGACTGAGCCCCCAGGCGCCCCAGGGGGCAGCCGTGTTAACAAAACGAATCTGCTTTAGCCTGGGACCGTGAACAGCTGAGGGAGGATGGCTTATAAGGTGTGGAACCGTGATGGCTTTGGAGGGAAAGAACGGACTTTTTGCCATAATAAAAGTACCTGACGGTCTTCATGAAATGTTAAACCAGTATGCTTAGCATGGGCCCTCCCCTTGTCTACCACTAACGTATGAACATATGAGACTAATCTGGAAATAGAAGCGCATTTAAGGATTTATATTGATCCGGGCATTGTTTGGTTTGTGCCGGCGATCCAGGGAAGGATGGAGGGTTTGGGGATGTCCTCACGATTGTCTGGGTGCTGACCCATGGAACAGCCCCTCTGGCGGGGTAATGAATAGGCTCTTGTGGATGGGTTTCTGCCCCAGCGCTCTTGCAAAGGCTCTGCTGATCGCCACACCACGGTCTTGCTGATAGAGCTCGGCAGGTAACAAACTACTTGCGCTCACCTCATTTCACTGGAGTCTCATACCTCATTATTGTGATCACTCCCATTTTAAAGACGAGGAAACTGAGGCTTGGGGAGGTTAAGTAAGTTGCGGGTTAGGAAGGTAGGGTTTGAAGCCGGCTTTTCTTTCTTTTTTTTTTTTTTTAAATTTTTTTTTTAATTTCTTTATTCAACAGAGATAGAGACAGCCAGCGAGAGAGGGAACACAAGCAGGGGGAGTGGGAGAGGGAAGAAGCAGGCTCACAGCAGAGGAGCCTGATGTGGGGCTCGATCCCATAACGCCGGGATCACGCCCTGAGCCGAAGGCAGACGCTTAACCGCTGTGCCACCCAGGCGCCCCTAAAGCCGGCTTTTCTGACTCCACGTTTTATTTCCTCGGTGTCTCAGGGCAGGCTGCGCAGACGCAGAGCGGGACGCAGGGAGATGTGCGCGTGAGTCACTGGGAGCGCTGGCAGGTGGTTTCACGCGGAGTCTAATTCAGTCGAACCGTGAGAGGAGCTCTGCAATGGGCATCTCACTGCAGGGTCTCCACCCTCGAAGCGAGGGGGCTGGGCTTACGGGTCAGGGTCCTACTCAGTTGCTGGCGCACCGGGACGGGGTGGGGTGGGGTGGGCTCGCGAGAGTCTCCGCTGCAGGAGCTCCCATCACCCGGGCAGCGGGGGATGGGCACCTTCAACAATCAAAGGGACTCCAGGGGTCTGGGAAGGAAACACCTGTGATTTTAAAGGGGTCGGGAAAATGGTGGGCGGGCCCAAATGAGGTCCTCACGGGAGCACCTTGGTTGACGTGAAATTTGAGGAGATGAAGAGCACTGATATTCTGTGCCCTTCCCACGTGTGCTTGCGCTCTCAAACGTCCCAACCCCCTCAGCTTCCAGGGTGTCCCCAGTAGGGCTGGTGTGTGTGTGTGTGTGTGTGTGTGTGTGTGTGTGTGTGTGTGTGTGGTGACTGTGGTGACCGTGTCAGCTAGCCCCCCAGCACTGTTTTCTCCTTCAGATGAACACTGGCGCTTGTCCACTCAAACGACGATGTGTTTCCTGCTGAACCAGCTCATTTGGTGGGATGACAGGTCCATGGGCCAGTTTGAAGGACAGAACAGGAGCAGCAGAGAAGGAGGCCATAGGCCATGGACCATGTTGGCCTCTGGAAAGCTGAGTTATGATTTAGTGAGGAGTTGGCTTATCTTCCTGTCTCTCTTTCATTCTCCATCTTTCTACTTCTTTCTAAAAGACCCAGCACCCTTGCTCTATATTTCTGGCTTGGCCAATGTCTTACAGTGATCCCTGGATTATATTATCTTTGGGGTTAGGAACCTCCCTCAGACTGTGGTTACCTCCAAAGGGGAGGTCCACGTTGAAGCTCCTTGCTCAGGTTGATCGTTCTCCGAGGGCAAGCGCTGGGTCTTCCCGTCTGGCATTGGGCTTTCCTAGGGCAGTAGATGCCTGTCCTGCGTCAGATAGGGAGCTCCCTGGGGGCAGGCGCTGTGTCTCCCCCATCAGACAAGGAGCTCCCTGGGGGCAGGGGCTGTGTCTCCCCCATCAGACAGGAGGCTCCTTGGGGCAGGCGCTGTGTCTCCCCATCAGACAGGGAGCTCCCTGGGGGCAGGGGCTGTGTCTCCCCCATCAGACAGGGAGCTTCCTGAAACAGAGGTTGTGTTTCCTTTATCAGACAGGGAGCTCCTTGGGGGCAGTGGCCATGTCTCCCCATCAGACAGGGAGCTCCTGGAGGCAGGGTCTGTATTACCCATCAGACTGGCATCTCTGGGGGCGCAGCTGTCTCCTCTGTGAAGTTGAACTAGTAGTTGTTGGTGGTGACTGATTTGTGCCACTGTCCTTCCATCAGGATATGAAAAGCCTGGGTGTTCATTTCCAAAGCCAACTCTTTCCTTCTGGCTGAGGGAAGCTGTGAGCCATTTAATTGTTTCTGGAAGCACCATTCCTTAGCCTTTGGGTCTTTCTTTGGATCAAGAAGCAGAGGAGAAAACAAACAGCCATTCCTCCTTTGAATACAGGGGGCTGTGAATGCACACCATAGCGTGCAGGGAGCTGGTGCAGGGCCGGGGCCCAGGCTCTGCACTGGCAGAGATGGACTGGGCCGTAGCACTGGGGGAGAGAGATTCGGATCGAGGTCACTTGGAGGAGTGGAAAATGGCCTTCTGACGAGAAGCGCTGCTGCCCTGGCACGGGGGTGGAGGTGCCCACTGAGAGAGCTGGAAATGTTCCGATGAGCCTGGTGGGTAGGTGAGGGATGGCACCGAGTCTTTCCCTTCCCTCTCTCTCCCTTTCTAAACTCATTTCTCCCCTGGGGCCTCAGGCCTCTGCCTTGGACCTCAAAATCCTTTACACTCATTACCCTCTGAGGTCTGTGGACAAGAGGTCTCCCCCTATCTTGCAGATGAGGAAACTGGGAGTCAGGGAGATGAAATAACTTGTCGAGTGTCACACGCAGCTAGAGACTGACAGGTCAGGGATCAGAACACAGGTCTTCTTGAACCAAAGCCCTTTCTCCATCATGCCGCGTCCAAATGCCATTTTGCCAAGCGAGCAGCTAGTCCTAAATCATAGGTTCATTTGATATTTGCAATTTGTAAAGGGGCAGAGGGTTGTACAGTGAAAAGGGCCCACGCTGAGATCAGAAGACTTCACCTGCCAGCCAGTGATCTTAGGTGAGTCATGTAGGGTCCCTGAAACTCGTCTCGAACCACGCTGGTCTTCCTTGCTTTACAGGATAGCTGAGAGGCTCATCTGCTTTAAAGTGGTTGTTCGGAGCCTTACAGGCGGAGGGCAAATCATGCAGCCTTTTGGAGCCTCAGTCTTCTCTGTAGACTGGGACGGTTATAGCACCCATGTCCTAGGATGGCTATGAAGATTTTAGAGAACACCTTTTCCAGAGTAAGCCCCCCAGCATCCGTCGAGCTGCTGTTTAGTAGGGTCCCTTGTTAGAGTGTAACCCAGGCGTCACCCGGAGTCTCCCAGAGCCTTGTGGCCTAGGGAAGAGATGCTCCAGGGGCGCCCCCACGCTCTCCTCAAGATTCCTGCGACCTGACAGCAGTATAGGGCTCACCTGGACTGGGTGACGGCTCGGTCTGAAGCCATCTTGACGTCAGGGCCTCTCCCCACCCCTCTTGCCCCCCATCACTCCTAGGCCTCATCCCATCTAGGCTTTCTCCATTCTAGAAGGAGTAAAGCAGACCATGGTCTTCCCTTGGTGCCCTTTCTGTGGCCCCTGCTCCACGGCCTCGTCCCCATGGCACCCCTCTGTGGTTGGCTTGCTGACTTCAGTGGTCTCAGACCCTCAGCGTCCAGGTCCCACGAGCGGTATATCAAAGGCTTTTCTCCCCCTAGAGACAGTTCCCTCCCTCAGGAATTCTGGTGCCAGCTGTTCACGTAATGGATTTTTCCACTCAACTATGTGACGCAAAGCATCCGTTGAAACCCCTGTGTAAGCGCTTAGAGTCAGGAGGGACTTTACAAGTCAGCTGAATGCTTTGTGCTTTGGCCTTGACGGGGTGTCTACAATAAAGAAAATGACCATTTGGAAGAGCAGGCTTTCCTCCAGCCTGGGCTCGTACAGGAAATATGATCCCCGCTGCAAGACAGGACAACAAAATAGGGTTCGCTATTTTGGGGGGCTACAGTTAAAAGCGTGAAAGTGCTCTGAGGTCCTCAGCCCCGGCCTGATCTGGGGAAGGAAATGACTCCTCTCTCCCTGAAGTCCATCTTCACCCCTCGTCTTCACCTCATCAGCAGGTCCTCTCCAGTCTAAGGTGTTACAGTCTCTCCTGTGAACTCTCCCGGATGTTGGGTTGGAATACAATTGCAGCAGGAGGGACAATAAATAAGCCAATTTATTTTATCTCACCTGCTTGGAGTTGGGGTATTTCTTAAATGGAAACAAGCAAATTTATGCAAATCACATGCAAATTAGACCCTTCCTGGATTAATAGAAAGGAAATTGAAGTTCTGGGTAGTGCCCAGGGCCTGTGTAGGGTGTATTGTGAGTCTCAGTGTGCCACGTGGGGTGGGGGCATGGAGTCACTCTGGGGATGGTGTGCACGTCCTGAGATCCCGAGTTGGGCGGGAACGGTCAGATCATTTGGAGTGTCTCTCTGGGGGTCTCAGGTGGGCAAGGGTTTCTGACAGGTTGCTGTCTGGCATTTTGAACGGTGCTGTGTACTCACTTTCCCTCACTCCTTGCCCATCCTACCTACCTGGGACCTTGCTCAGTTTGGTTGCATACCTGTTGGAGGAAGGCCTCTGGAAGGTTCTCCCCAACACCCAGCTCTTCCTCAGTCACAAAGGGCTGCTCTTGCCAATCCCCACAGAGGGACATTCTACATTATTCCTTGCATCTGCCTTCTAGAACCCTTTAGAAAAGCTCCACTTAGTGTCTACCCTGAATCCTTCCAGCTACAGAGTGATGTGTACCTTCCTGTTTATATCCTACACGGAGGCAGAGTATCATAAAGGCCCTTGACCGTGGCTTCACATTGCAATCACCCAGAGAGCCTTAGACATGCTGAGATTCCAATTTGATTGCTCTGGGGACCCACATGGGCTTTGGGAATTTTCAAAGCTTCGTGATGATTCCAAAGTGCGGCCTGGTTGAGAATCACCGGCCTAGCAGTTCACCGGTAGGATGGACATTTAATGACCCTGACTCCCCTAGTGGCTCCTAGGAGCTCTTAAGGACCCCAGTCATGGGGCACCTAGTGTGTGCCCGGTGTCTTAGATGCGCTGTCTCTTGCAGCCCTCTCAAGAGTCTTGCCAGGGGAGGGTTATCCTCCTCTCCCTGGGAGGAAATAGGCTCAGGGAGGTGATGTTTCTTTCCCAGAATCACTCAGGGCGGAAGTAGCAGACGCGGAATCCACACTGGGGTCTGTCCAACCAGAGGCCCCCTGCTCCGGCTGTCGCCTCCCGTGGTCCTCCTGGAAGTTGGCCTAGCAGAGCAGATAGAGAAAAGGGCCTCAGCGTGTCTTTGTGCAGGAGCACAGGACTCCAGGCTCGGGTCTGGGCTTAACATTCCCTAGCTTTGTGGCCTTGGGCTGAGCCTTCCCTGATCTTAGCCACTCTGGGGCTACCACGGAATTGCAGTGTGGAGCCCTGGGGTGGGTGTGAGGATTAGATTAAAACAGGAGGCAGTGCTTCGTAAACCATGAAATGCGATGCCCGCATTAATTATGTTTCTTGAACTTCCCCTTCTCACTGCCAGGCGGGTACCACTGCCTCCCTCCCGCTCAGCACCATAGACACACAGGTGTTTTGTACACTTGACTCACTTGGCCTCCCCTTTCTCCTGCCAGAAGATTCTGCTTTATCCTCTCCGCTCGACGGAACACAAGCGGCTGTCTCCCTGGGAGAGGCGGGTTGTAATTAGGTTAAATAATTTAAAGTAACTTTCAATTTTTAAATAATTCCGGTTTGCATTTGTGCAATGTGCTTTTCTTCCCTCCCCCACTCCTCCTTCACCACCGGCTTCCTTGGCTTATTTGTTTGTTGGTTCACTTATTTATTTATTTAAAAGTTTGGGGTATTTTCCCCCCCTGGATAACTAATTTGCTCTGAATGGCAGCTAGCCAGGTTGATTCAGAATAACCACAGATTGTAAGGCGAAGGCAGGAGGCAAAATCTGCTGACTTGGAAACGTCTGAAAGGCAACTTTGCCCAACCCCCCTTGGGAAAGGAGGATAAAGAAAAGACATGCTGGTGGTTAACCTCGATTTTCTGCAAGGGGGTCCGTGCGGTGCTGGGTGTAGGCTAGGAGAAGCCCATGGCATAGATGTGCCGGCTTGGGGTGGGGGTGGGTAGCAAAGGGACCGGTGGGTGGAGGAGGCTGCGCTCTG
This sequence comes from Ailuropoda melanoleuca, assembly GCF_002007445.2. Taxonomy (NCBI): domain Eukaryota; kingdom Metazoa; phylum Chordata; class Mammalia; order Carnivora; family Ursidae; genus Ailuropoda; species Ailuropoda melanoleuca. Next base: position 41,500,847 of record NC_048222.1, read on the forward strand.
GCTCAAGGCCCCCCCCGCACCCCTATAGGAGCTGCAGCTCCTGGGGACCCCCTCCCTCCCCGCCTTGGGCTCCCCATCTGTGGAGTGGGCTCACCAGCCCCTTCCTCAGGGCGTGAGGCTTCTAGGAACGCACGTTTGTTTGGAAGGTCGAGTGGACTCTGACACGCAGTGAATGCTGGCTTGGGGGATCCAGAACCAGGGAGCAAAGGGAATTAGGGCCGTTGGGGTGGAGACAGAGAGCTGGTAACCTGGCAAGGTCTTTTCTTTCTGCCTTTTATTTAGACTGTAAGTGCTCGTAGAATTTTATTGATTTTGAACTTTTTATATAGAAATTATTTCATGTTTATAGGAATGTTACAAAAAATTGAGGTTAACATGTTACCATGCTTTCTGGTTCTTTCCTTCTTAATAGGAAGGGATTTTGCCCCCATTTGACAATGCCTGGAGAGAGCTCTGTTGTCACTCCTGAGTGGGGGGATGGGTGATACTGGGACCCAGAAGGTAGAGGCCGGGGTTGCTGCTTAACATCTTAGGGCTCCCAGAAACTCCTTCCCCCATCTCCCACCCCAGCACAGAATGATCTGGCCCGAAATGTCCGCGGTGCCCAAGTTGAGAAACCCTGCAGGGCGTGTGTGTGAGTATCCAAACTGTTAAGTTGTAGACGTGACGCTCCTTTGTCCCTAAACATTTCAGTGTGTATTTTCTAAAGGCAAGGGCATTCTCTGACATAACCACAGCTCCGTTATCAAAATCTCACAGAATTAACATTGATACAGGGACGCTGAGGTTTGATGTTGGTGGGAGTCCTCGGGGAGCATGCGGGACTCAGTGTAAAGGGCCCTGGGATGGGACATTGAAGTGACAGCAGCCTGGGCTCCGGTGTGCTGAGGCCAAGCCACACTACCCTCAACAGTCTTTGGTGATTTTCCTCCCGCAAACGGGGGCTGACAGAGGTTCTGCTGCCTGCCTCCCAGGACTGTGGGTGAGGTGACACGAGTAATAGGTGGGAGAGGAAGGGCTTTGCACGTGAGTCCCCGAGAGGGCTCTCCTGTCGCTGACTCCACTTGGAGCCCTCCTGCCCCGATCAGAGATCGGGTGTGAGGCACCCTCTCCCCTCGCAGCTGGTCCCTGGTTGTGAAACTCCGGCTGTGACCAGGCTTGGGGCTGTTGACAGAACTTCCGGCTTCAGGGGCACACCTGAGCCCGGCCCCTGGACCCCGCAGAGCAGGCGGATGTGTCCCAGTGGCAGTGAGCCGGCTTCCTGTCCTTTGGCAGGAGGTGACTCTGACCTGGGGGTGCTGCTCTGTCTGCCCTGCAGAGGGCAGAGGGCAGGGAGGGGGAGGAAGGAGCTGCCTGCGGTGAGAAATGCTTGGCCACACATGTTGCTAGATTCTACTTTCTCTCGGGAACGAGAACGTGCTTCATTTTTCACGGAAAAGTCCTTTGTAACCATCGTGTTGGAATGGTCCCAAAACAATATGTTAAAATTGGAATTGGAGAGAAGAAACAAACATTTATTAACTGCTTTCTATGTACTGTCACTTTCATATATTTCACCTCTTTCCATTCTCCCTCCTATCTTGTGAGATAGATAATAATTAATACATTTGTTAGGAAAGGAAACTGGGTGGGGCGCCCCGGGTGGCTCAGTCGGTTAAGCGCTTCGGACCCTTGATTTCTGCTCAGGTCAGGATCTCAAGGTTGTGAGATTAAGCCTCACACTGGGCTCTGTGCTAGGCATGGAGCTTGCTTGGGATTCTCTCTCTCCCTCACCCTCTGCCCCTTACCCCCCACCGCTTCTCTCCCTCTCTCCAAAAAAAAAAAAAAAAAGAAGAGAGAGAGAGAGAAAAGAAAAAAGGAAAGAAATGAAATGGTTCAGAGAGGTTGACTAACTCACCCAAGTTTACACAGCTGATAAATGGCAGAACTAGGATGAAAGTGTAGGTGGGATTTACTTCAAAGCTGGTGTTGCCTCTGGTTCAAGCCCTGGCTCAGCCATCATTAGCTCTGTGACCTTGGGTAAGTTTCTTAACCTCTCTGAGCCCCAGTTTCCTCATTAGGAGAAGGGTGATAATCATGTCTGTCCTAGCTGCCAAACAGGACAGAGAGAAAGTGCTTTATAAACTGACCATCAGTTAGCATTTTGTTATTAGCATGAGGGGAATTCCCCTTTGGGCTTCATCCCCCGTGCACCCATTGTGTGGATGCGTGGGGGCGCAGCAAGGGAATTGGCTTAGCAGGGTGAGGACCAGTCAGTGGCGGGCTGGGTCCCCTAGTGATGGAGACAGAGTACACCCATGACTAGATACATGTAAGGGGCTCCGTGCCTTTTCTCCAGGGTGAACTCCCCTTGTATGCAGCTACCTGGTCTGCTCCCTTTCCCCCATGCCCCTTTCTGGAAGCCACCTTCAGTGACCTCTGTGCCGTCAGAGAATGATGCCAGCTCCTTCAGCACCGGGGCAGAGAAGGGATGCCTACAGCTTTACCACCCTTTGGGGCTTAGGATAGAAGCCATTGCAGACTGCCCAGGTGTGGGCTGCTTCTCCTCCAAAAACTTTGGGCTCTGGGCCACACCATGGGCCTCAGGGGCAGCTCACTACGAATCCCTCTCCCTGCCTCCCAGGGGGTCTGTGTGTGCCATGCCTTCCCTCCCCCGTACCGTCTCAAGTGATGTAGAAGCCTGAGAATTATGGGGGCTTGTCAGGGACACCCTGGGTCTGGGGCTCCTGTGCACCTCACTTGTTTCCACACCCCCTCTGTCTGGGCAGAAGTGAACTTATGAGGAAGGGTCCAGAGGGCTGCCTCCCCCCACAGGAGCTGCCGAGGGTGAAATGACCAGGCCCACAGATGGGGAGGGGATAGTTCTGTGGCAAAGAGAAGGGCAGGAGTGGTGGCTGCTGGGGGGCTGATAGGGGTTAGTTGTGCCTCCGGAACTCTGATGCCTGGATGGCCAACCCTTTAAGCCCCGCCTCTTTAATTCCTAGGGCTCTCTGGAAAGCCCTGTGGCCTGGTTCTGCTTCCAATGAGCCGGTCTACCTGCTGCCTGGCTGCCTACTGGGCATCCGACCCACTGCCCCTGACCTTTGCCTGTGAGGCACCCATTTCTCTCCTGGCCTCTCTGCTGTCTGACCCCTTCCTACCAGCACCCTCTCTTTGGGGTGGTCTCCTCTGGTCTCCTGAGTCTGCCCTGGGCCGCCCCGGGGCTGGCAGCGAGTCCCAAGGCTTGGCTGCCTCGCCCAAGGGGACTTCTGTTTGGGTCCAGATCGTCCTCTGAAACTTATCTTCCCACTCTCACCGACGCTGCCAGAGTTTGGGATACAAGCCCAGAAAGGAAATAATTACATCCAAACACAGTGGTGTTGAAATTGTGAAAAGAAAAAAGCCTACAAAAGCCAGTGTGCTGTTTACTTTATGCAAAGTGTGCTTTGGAAGGACGGTTAAGGGGTTAAGGATCAGGTTGGATGTGAGGGAGAACTTTCAGATCAGCCTGCATTCCTGGTGCATCTTCTCTGCGGAACTCCCAGCAGCAGGGGCTGGCAGAGGGCAGTGCGGGTGCCGAGAGGCGGGTAAGTGAGCTGCTGCCCCCAAATCTGGAAGTGTCTTTGCTTGGCCATGGCCAAAGGCCTTTTGGGAGGTTCACTACTCTCACAACAAACGAGGATTTACAGAGCACATCCTACGCGTTCGGCCTTGTGTCAGGTGCTAGGCACAGAGTTGAGCAAAAGAGACATGGCGCCCCTCCCGGGGCTCACAGTGCAAGGGGAGAGGCGAGCACGAGTCATGGCGAAAGAATGGTGTATGTGCTTGGAAGGCAAGGAACATGGTTCTAGGAAGGTATAGAGCAAAGGAGGCTGGGCTGGGGCTGGTCTCTTGGGGGAAGGACACCTGAGCGGGGACTGGAGGGTGTGTAGGAGTTCACCAGGCAAGAGCGATGGGGAGGAGGTGGGTTGGGTGAGAGTTGTAGATGGAGATCCAGAGTGGGTGGAAAGGTGGTGTTTTAGGAGAAGTAAAAGGAAGCGTGGCAGGATGGAGAGAGGACAGGGTGCAAGAGGGTTGGGGGAGGCAGGTGGGAGGCAGAGGTGGGATGGGTGAGGAGAGGACAAGGGTGGAGTTGGCATGGATTCCCCAGCAGGCAGGGGTGAGAGGGTGGTGGGCCTGAGGTGGGAGGGGTGGAGGAGACGGAGGGATGGGTTCCAGCCGCTGGGAGTGGGGGCTAGCTAGAAAGCTGTTCCTCTCAGCTTGAAATGCAAATGGGGTGTCTTCAGTGTGGTAGGGGTGGGGAGGAGGGACGCAGATCCTTTTCTGTTTGTTTGCAGCTTTGTGGAGGGGTAACTGAGGCCCAGTGAACTGCACATATTTGAAGTGTACAACTCGATGAGTGGTGACACATGTATACGCCTGGAAAACCCATCACCGTACTGAAGATAGCGAATATATCCATTATTCCCAAAAGTTTCCTTTGTAATCCATCCATCCCCCCCAGCCCCATGTCCAGGCAACCACTGATGTGCCTTTTGTCATCGAGGATTAGTATGCATGTTCTAGAAGCTTATACAAATGGAAGCATACATTATGATAATGTACTCTTGTCTGTCTTCTTGCTGGCAGCACAATTATTTTGAAATGTATCCATATTGGACATGTAGTCTTTGACTTGGACTTTGCTACGCATTTTTTTATATTGGGCAAATCTCTTAAGCCTTTGCTGCCTACAGCGAGGTCTGCGGACCAGCGGCCTCTCCATCACCTGGGAGCTTGCGAGAGTGACGCCGCACCTCAGGCCCCCTGGCCGCCCCAGGGCTCAGAAGCTGCATTTTAACCAGATCCTCGGGACATTTGTTGGCATGTTGGTGTTTGAGGAGCTCTGTCTCTAGCTCTCTGGACCTCAGTTTGTTTCTTTCCTTGTTTGTGGACTGCAGGTGCCGGGAGTTGAGCTAATTCCACCCGGGAGCTCAGGGTCAACATCGGCCTCTGTGCGGCCTTTCTTTCATTTCATGGCATCCATCATGTGCCTTCTCTGTCCTCCAGGCTCACCTTCGTTACCCTCCCCCCGCAGTCACCCCCTCTATGTGTTCGGGATATGTTCTAAATATGGGTGCGTCATTGTAAACCAGCGTCAGTCTCTGCAAGCACGTGTGTTAAAGTCCCACACATTTAGTTGGCTACACGCCTTCCATTCCCAGCTTTGCTCGCTCAACACCATGGTTTGGGACCCACCCTTTTGCTGTCGGAAGAGTCAGATGCCAGGTTCTCTCTAGCGTGTTTCTGCGACCTGTTTCTCATCCGTTCTCCCAGGGAAGGGCGAGGGACAGCTAAGGACGTGCCCAGGTTCCCCACTACTCCCCATTGCTTCATCCTCATACGCTGAACCTCGCCCCCATCTTTGTGAAGGCAGTGTCTTCGGCAAAATGACCCAAGTTACCTGCAGTTTTGACTCTGGTCGCTTATTTTCCCGGTGGAAAGACCTCAGCAAGTTGCAGGCCACCCAGCTGTCAAGCAGCAGATCTGAATAGTTGTTTTCCTTTGAATTAAGTTTCCGGCTGACACTGTGCATGCTCTGAAGTCCTTTGCTAGCCAGAGTCCCGGAGACCTTTTCTTTTCCCCCCCGAGCGCATGAAGTGCCTTAACTTCTGATTTTTTTTTTTCCCTGTGAATAATACACCAGCTGCTCCAGGGAGCTGAGTACCGCACCAGTTTGTAGCACTGTTGAAATCCCAATTCTGCAAACTCCTCAGAATGGAGAGACAGTTCCTACTCCTGTGTAATCATTTATAGATCAGGTAACGATTTCCCTCCTGGCTTAATGACAGTTCTGTTCTCGGGAGAGCTGGTCAGCTTGTCAAATACTGCTGATGTTCCCTGGGAGATCAAGCACCGTGGCTCTATCTGCCATTTCTTCTCACCCTTGTCACCTGCAACGGGTGAAGAAAGTCACTTCTTTCAAAAGAATCTCAGGACCAGTGAGAGTGTGGGGGGTATGAGGAATGGAGGACTCGATTTGCCTTCATCTGAGGGCATTGGAAGGCGTGCTTGCTTCCCTCCCTGTTGTAGGTGCTGGTTGGCTTGAGAGGGGTTCCTTGCGGAAGAGCAGCCTGGGAGTATGGGGTGGGGGTGCTCCTCTGTGGATGAGGGGGCCATAAATTGACTTTTCGCCAGAATCCAGCCAGTCTTAAGTGAGACTCTCCCATGTGCCAGGGCCTGTGCTGATTTCATGGGGCTCAGGCTAGTAGGCTCGGCTGGTTGCCCCAGAGGATGTTCCTCTGGGAAGACGTCAGTGCTACTCCATCTCGTTTGGGGGCAAATTGGTCAGCAGTGGAGGAACCCAAAAGGTCAGTTCCTCTGGACAGTTGTGAGTGAGCTCTGCACTCAGTGAGCTGGGCCGATGAGCAGGAAGCCCCCCTGCCATCACGCCTGAACAAAAATTTGGTTAAGAGGGCCGCCTGGGTGGCTGAGTTGGTTCAGCATTTGGCTCTTGATTGCAGCTCAGGTCTTGATCTCAGGGTCTTGATCCCAGGGTTGTGAGTTCAAGCCCTGTGTTGGGCTCCATGCTGGGTGTGGAGCCTACTAAAGAAAAGAAAAAAAAGAAAAGAAAAGAAAAGGGAGGGGAGGGAAGGGAAGGAGGGAGGGAGGAAGGGAGGGAGGAAGGAAGGAAGGAAGGAAGAAAAAAGAAAACGTAGTCAAGAAAAACCAGTCTATGTGGGGTTGCCATGGGTGGTCTGTGGACCTGTGCTCGACTGTGACCAAGTTTTCACAGATGAGATTAGAAAAATGAAAACAGTGTAGTGAGTTCTTCATGAAGCTGAATTTATTGACTATTAAGGACTATATCATAAGACTGTCATCGATATCCCTGGTGTTCATGAAATTGGGATGATAGTAGAAGATAATAGAAGATGACCGCAAAGTCCTTATGGGGCTAAAAGTTGTCAGATCTGCCAGGGCCTCTCGTGTGTGTGTGTGTGTGTGTGTGTGTGTGTGTGTGTGTGCGCGCGCTTGTGCAGGAAACTGCGTAAATTTTACTTGTCTATGAGCTTCCAAAGTCTGAACACCACACTCAACACTGGAATCAGACACACTGTACTTTGATTCTTAGCTTCTCCCCTAAATGAATATCTTAACACATTATATCCAATTTGTGCCTAAGTAATGTTACTTTGTTTCTAATAATAACAACGTTTGCTAAGATCAAAATCTTACCTTTGAAAAAGGAGCACACTCCACAAATTAGGTTAATTTAGCAATCATTAACATTTTAATGACTATATTCCGTTAAAACTGGCATAAGTAAAAATGTAAATGAGTAGCAGCCTGAGGTGCTGATGAGTGGTCAGCTGAGAGTAACTGAGATGCACAGGGTTCTTCTTCCGCTATGGGGGTGGGTCACTATGGCCAGACCCCCTGGGACAGTGGCTGGGACCGGGGGAGCCTCCCGGGTGCTCTGTTCCTCTACTGTATTTAAGTGGAGAGTCAGTGTGAGATCGTAATTAAATTGTGGTCGTAGAGAAGACAACTTAACTAGAGCCCCCTCATGCTACACGCTCCAGAATTTAATTTTCCAAATAAACTGAGTGCGGCTTTGATGCCCAGGGAGGATCAATAGAATGGAAATTGCTTGCAGTTTCCCCTAAAGTGTTACAATGGATTACTGCTCTCACATTTCCCCTCCGTGCTCCTTTTTTCCTGCCGGAGAGAGCCTGGTATTCATTCTAGGCACACGCTATTTGAGGAAATACAAAATAAAAAAAGCATAAATGAATAAAAAGGGAATTACAAGCCATACTGAAGAGGAAGAGGAGACCGTGTCCTCCCGCCTGTGAGGTGAGTGAGGGCTCCTGGGTGCCTGTGAAGGAGAGAAGCATCCCCATCCCACTGCGCCAGGCTCCGGGAGGGGCTCGAGGAGGGGCGGGTCAGGTGCTCTGGGAAGGGGTGTGGAGAGTCGGCTTCCCATCAGGCCACTTTCCCAGGGAGGGCACACAGGAAGGTGAGCCAGATGTCAGGTCCCAACTGAGGGTGCTGCTGCCAGGAGCCTCACTGCCTGCTGATTCCCTCTGGAATCTTTCGAGAATGTTCTAGCTCCTTTACACCTATCAGAACAGTCAGGGGAGGGTCCTCGTTCACACTGACTTGTTCCTTCAGGGCTCAGATTGGGACGATGCCTGTCCCACAGACTGGGGGCGAACTTCACAGGATCAAGTGCCTTTCTTTTTTTTTTTTTTTTTTGCTCCTTTGGGGAGATACCAATTAGCTTGGACAGTTGGCAGGAAGAAGGGGGTCTCAGGAGTGAGGTTCTTGGGTCAGAGGCCTCCCACCAGTTAGGGTTTGGAAACCTTTTCCTGGTCTGGTGATGGCACACAGGTTGCAACTGGGAGAGTAGAAGGCTACAATGCAATCAGGGAGAACTTTATTGGGCATTTTTGTGTGTAAGACAGTGCTAGGCACTGTGCATTGGGGGGAGGGGGTGGGACAGGGGACAGAAATGAGTAAGACTTAATTCTTGCACTCCAGGAGTTTACGGATTAGAAAAATACCCTCATGGCTTTAATGCTTGGCAGGGTAACATGAATCCAGTAATCTGAAACCAGAGTGAGTACACAATCTTCTTATTTTACATTTGGGGAAACTGAGGCAGGGAGATGGTTTCCCCCTCTTGCACACCCTGTTCTGCGTTTTAACATGCTGTTTCTCTTGGCTGGAACAGGTGCAGGGATATGGTAGGAGAACAGGTCAGAATGGGGGAGCCTAAGCTTGCCGTGGGCTCCTCTCCTCCCCTCCTCTGCTGTATGGCAGAGGACCCAGAATCCCCAAGCCCCTACAGCGGGTGCTGGCAGTGTCTCCTGGGGCTGACAGATTGACCATGTTCTGAGATATGTGGAGAGCGAAAGTTCTAGAAAATTAATTAGTGGCAGTAGACACTGGCTACCCGAAGGCTGTAGAAATTTATGGGGTTTTTGTTTCCTTTTTGTCATGGAATAAGTTATCAGCATGTGTGTTGATTGATTTCTTGCTAAATTCCTGTCTTCAAAACACACACACAACATCCTCACAGTTTGGAGTCCCTTGAAGCATTTTAATGAACTCTGTTCCCGAGTCACTCTTTCTTCTTGGCATGGAAATTCCCCCCCCCCCAAACCTCCCATCTCTCCTTCCAGGCTCTGACTCCCAGACCTGCAAGGGGTTGGTCCTTGTGGAGGGCCAGGGCCTGGCTGAGGCCATCAAAGCGCCTAGGGCCAAACCAGTGAAGGGGTCGCTGGCTCTCAGGGTCTGCCAGCACGGGGTTGGCACCCGAGAGCCAGCGCCACCTTAAATTTTTCTGCCTTTGGTGCCTCGCTTTCCTTCACATCTGCGGCAGAAGCAAAGGCAGCGTCTGAGAATGGATGCTGATCTAAGTGGTCCAGGGGGACCCCACCCCAAAGAGATGCTAGTGGGAAGCATGGATTTTCACGTGGAGGCCCCCGTGACCTCCGTGGACGACGAGGGGACTGGACGGTGGCTCTGGGCTCCCTTCCTGGCCTGTCTGAGGCACATCCTGTCCTCAGAGAAAAGCCCTCAAAAAAGCCATTGAGTTGGGGACCAGGGCAGACAGGGCTTCCCGTGTTGCTTTTTGGAGCTCACGATATTTACAGGGCATCAGTGGAGGTGAAGTTGAAAAAAAACAAAAACACAGCTGTTACTAATTTAAAATGTGACATTCCCCTCAGCGCCCCCCCCCCCCCCCCCCCACGNCTGGAACGGTAGGACAGGAATTATTGACTATGTGACACAGGAGCAGAAAGATTACCATTGCATATTAAGTGAAGAGAAGAGTGATGCCTGAATACTTGATGTGAGAGGGGATACTCGCCACGAAATTAAAGACAAAAAAATGCAGTGGAAAATAATTATTGTCTATACATTATAGGCTTGACATATGGTAAGTTTTCTACTTTTAAAAGCCCCGTGTAATTTCTGGATAAGCCGTTCAGCTGTCTGGTTCCCGCTACCCCGCCCCCACCCCTGCCAGGCTTCTGTGCTGTCAGGGAAGGTCTTTTCTTGGCTTTTAACCCCTTGTGGGGATTTCCCCAGCCCTGTATCTGAATAATTTCTGGGAAGATGAGGACCCCAAAATGATCCCTGGGGTTGGCTGAGCTCCCTTGAATCACGTCCGTAGAAATCTCCTGAAACTTGAAATGTTCTCTGGCTCTTTCTCCTCTGCCCCCCTCGCAAGCTGTGGCATCCTTGAACAGTGGGAATGAGCAAGGGACAGATCGAATGGGGAGAGGGGAGATGGCTGGCTAAGGGGAGGTCTGTGACCGTTGTCACTGTTTGAAGCTTAATGTCTGTAACTTGCCTCAGGTGCCGGATGATGGTTAGCCTGACTGTGTCCTTCTCAGATTCTGGTGGGTGACTGCAGTGTCCGGGGCCAGGCAGACAGGAGACCCTACCCCATGGTCACTTGTGGTGAATCCCCCTTCAGAACCACCTAGGATCCTCGCCAGAGGAGAGACCGGAGAAAGTGGGCCGACTCTGTAGCAGGAAGGCATTAGGGACACTGGAGGAAGCACTTTGTAGATACAAAGGTTAGCTTTTCAATCAGAGATGTCCAAAGGAACTTTCTATGGTGACAGAAATGTTCTGGATCCGCACCGTGCATTACGGAATGTTCTGGATCTGCACCGTGCATTACGGAATGTTCTGGATCCGCACCATGCATTACGGAATGTTCTGGATCTGCACCGTGCATTACGTTAGCCGCTGGCCATGTGTGGCCATTGAGCACTTGAAATTGTGACTCGTGTGATGGAGGATCTGAATTCCAAGTTTTAGTTGAGTTTGATGAACTTAGGTTTAAATAGCCACACATGGCTACCGGATTGAACCGTGCAGTTCTAGATCATTCAGGCTTGAAAGAGGATGGCCTAGAGAAGAGAGGGGAGGCTGGCCAAGGATGCCTCTGTCAGGGTTGAGGGCTTTGACTCCTTTTGGGATGAGCTGTGCAGCTCTTCAGAGCAGCTTCTCCAGCAGCCGACCCAGAGGTGAGGCTGGGTGGGGTTTCCTCCTGGGGACTCTATTTCCAGAAGGGCATTATGGAATTCTGGTTGTCTGGAGTGTGGCGCCTGGGCTTAGGCCACCACTCTTCCTTCCCTCTGGAAAAATGCAGAGTTGTATCACCTACAGCAATAAGGCTGAGCTGATCCAACCCGTCCTTTGCCAGAAGAGGCCAGGATGGGGAAGGGCTCAGTGGCAGGCTTGGCTACAGATCCAGGTCTCTGGGTCTCCAGCCCGGAGGCTTTCTCATATACCTGCCACAATTCACTGGGGCCAGTTTTCTCTTGATTAAACCCTGGACACATGCTTCGTTCCCCTCTAAGAAGGGGTGGGATGGGGCAGTTCCCAGAGGTCCATCATGGAACGGTCCTATTCCTCTCGCTTCAGCCCCTTTCCAGTCTCTGGCCTCATTGTGACCTGTGGGTAGCCTTTTTGGGTGACTGCCAATTCTATCTGAAGGTGGCAATGCCTTAAGATTTGCTGATGACTTTTGGATTTGGATCAGGTAATGTGAACTTGGCAGTTTCTTTGGGTTCCCAATCCCTGTGGAATAATTGACACCAAGCCAGAAGGAGGTGCCAAGAATAGACCACAAGGTCCCGAGTGGGAGACCTGTGACAAGTGCCCAGGGGGATGACCCTAGCTCAGGGAGAGAGTGCGCATGTGCCCATGTGTCTTCGGCCTCGGAGAGGACATGCCAGCCCTGTGGAGGACTGTTCTGGAGGAGAGGCCCCTGGCAATCAAAGGGAATACTGACTTCACTTGCCGGGACGGGCTGTTGATTGTGGCAAAGTGTTTACAGACTATGCAGGGAGCGGGTGGCCAGGGTCTCCCCCTGCAGTGGGAGGGCTCCCGTGAGTCTCAGCGGGATGGTGGGGCTTGGCACTGCCCAAGAACTCCCAGGGCTTGGGGTTGTCCCTCTAGACCTCATTGGTCTCCTCCCCGTGGGACGGGGAGGGGAGGAGTCAGTCATTCAGCCTCAGGTTCGTGGATCCTACTTCATTCTGTTAGCCGGAGTTGGCTATTTCCATCCCCCCCTAGACTAACTCCGGGTCCTGGCCTCGTCCCTGGCCTCTCAAGAAGCTAGAATAGAAATTCATTGTCTACATACTCATCTGCTGTAATGAAGGACTTGGGTAAAAAGAGAGAGGCCTTTGGTAGAAAGTTGGGTCTCCCCATCTCCTGATTGGGTGGGGGTTTGTTGTGGCCCAGGGCACGGCCTTTTCCATCGGAGTTGCCCGAGAAGGCAAATGTAAAAACTGTAGGAAAAATGTCCCAGGCCACAGAGCAAGCAACCTGGAGCGGATGCCCCAACATCTGGAAGGGGCTGAGGATAGGAGCGTCTGCATAGAGCTGATGTTATGTCTCCGGCAGGGACAGGTTCTAAGAGCCCCAATGGTACCTTGCGCCATGTTTCTCCTGGTGTGGCCCAAATCAAAAGAGGCATGAACTGTGGTTAGGCAGGGGCAGAGAAGGAATGCAGAGCCGTCAGGAGGGCAGAATCTTATTAGACAGTCAGAAGCCCCGAGTTCTGGAGCCAGCCCTGCCATCAACTCGTGGGAGCTAGGACAAGCCCTGGGCCTCGTGGGGCCTCAGTTTCCTCACTGGTAAGATGAGGTATATTGGGCAGGGTTCTAATAGGGTTCCAGTGGGAAGCAGATGGCATGCTCAAGCCGGGTCACTTGAGGAGACTTGAAGGAAGGACTGCTTCCAAAGTTGTGGGCCGAGCAGAGGGAAGGCACGGGGAGGTGTAGTGCCCTGGGCCGAGGGGCTGTGGGCTGTTTGCAGCCCTAGGTCCAAAGCGGCAAGGCAGGGCCAGTGGACAGAGAGAAACGGTGTGTGGGGGGAGAGGTCACCTGAAGGAGCTGGGACCTTTGGAGCACAGGCAGCCTGAGGGGCCCTGCAGGGGCTCCAGTCCGATGACCAGCCTGGCCTCTTCTCTTCCCTCCCATCTGCTGCTGGGACTCCCCATTGGCTGAACGCTAGCAGAGGCAGGGGGCAAGGTTGCCCGTTGATGCTGTCCACACAGGTCTGCCCCCTAGGCCACAGAGCGGGCTGGAGAGTGCATGGGTGTGTGGGGGGGGCGGGGGTGTGTAGGACGGGCAACATCTGGCCCATGAGGGACGGACAGGGTGGCCTTCCAACCCCAAGCCAGATGGAAAGGGAGGCAGGCAGGGCCAGGGCCAGGCATGTGTTGGTTCCAGCTGATGTCCTGGGTCTCCGCTCTTGCAAGGCAGTGGCTTCCCTGCCGATTCACAGGAAGGTGGCCGTCATTCTCCCGTGGAGCAAACTTCCAGCTCCAGCCTGGACCTGGAGGAGGCGGAGGGCCATCTCCCTCGCTGCGCCGTCCAGCGCCGCCATCCGTCACTCTGCCAGCTGTGTGAAGTAATGATAGATTAGTGCACATTAGGCCTCCCATCCTGCAGGCCTAAAAGCCGGGGCTTTACCAATCAGCGAGGGGGGAAGTGGTGCGAGGTGAGAGGGGCTCTGCACGGGGAGCTGGAGGCGCCGGGAATTAATAAGCACTTGGAGACGGCAGGGATATTGAACTCATTCCTTAAATCAATCCTTAACCAAGAAGGATGAGGGAATGAGATTTGGGACAATTAGTGGGTAATGACGACCTTGTGAAAGGAGCTCTTGACAAGGGTGTGAAGGTGGGAGTGGGTGGCTGGCGGTGGGGGCTGGAAGAAAGCGCCAGTGGCAGCGAGTCCGCAGGGCGTGACCCTCCTGGAGCAGAGGGTGGGTCAGCGTGGGGGTGCTCTCCGCCCCAGAGGAGGAAGTCTCCGTGGGGTCCACTTACTGGGTTAGAAAGAGAGACCTGGACAGGGTGGCCCTCCGCTCCTCCCACGTCTCCATGCCCTTCTCTGGACACCCCCACATGCAGAGCGCTGGGCGGTACAAAGCTTAGGGTCCCTGCATTCTGGACAGAGCCCAGCCTCACTTCGGATGAGGGAGCCGCAGTCCTCTCCGTCCTCAGAATCTCAGGGGTCTTTGTGGCAAGGGCTTTCTCACCGTCCTCCATCAGCCCTGGTGGTACAAGAGCAGGACCAGGGTCCCAGAGGTGAAGGCCTTGCCCCCCATATGGTGGGAAGCTCAGTCCTCTTTCCAACCCTGGCTTTTCTACTCCTCTCGTCTTTTTGCTCTCTTCTCTGACTGATGGGTACCTGTGCAGCCTGGCCTGAGATGTCCGGCAGAAACACCGGCTGTTGCCCTTCCCCGCTGAGCCTCTGCCAGGGTGTCCTGCCTCTGCACTGTGGTCACCCAGACTCTACTGGCAGCCATGGCAACGCCAGAGGCTTTGAAGGAGGAGGGGCACCTTCACTTTGAAGGAGCCTCCTTCAGTGGCTTCCTCAGAAAGCAGAGCCTGAGACAAGGATTCAGAACATGTGATTTATCCATGGGAAAGAAACCTGAGAGGGAGGCAAGGAAACAGGGGAGGGGAGGGGAAGGAGCTGAGCGAGGATGTGGCCTCAGGTAAGGCCTGGATGTGACCTTTCCCACTGGAGAAGGTTCTGGAGTCTGAACCAGAGCTCAGAGTGATCCCCTGGTGGGAGGCGGCCAGCCTTTTGTACTGGTCAGTCATTGACTAAGAGCTATCAGGAAGGGGAATTTATAAGCTCCTGGACAGGGGGTTCCAGTCAGCTGAGGACAGTTCTTTGGGGGGTGCGGTGGGAGGTGGGCATGAGGAGTGATGGGCCTTCAGCAGCCCACCCCCACAGCATTCGGAGCAAGGGCACCAGAGCGTTCACTGCAAGGGCTTTTCAGAGGCCCTGTGGCCACCCCCCTTGTATAAGGGATGATAATAATTCGAATCCCTTACATTTGTCCAGCTTTCACAAGCTACTAGACACTTGCAAAAAAATTATCTCATTCTCTCCTTGCAGCTTAACTCACTTTGCAAGGAAGTTTTGATCTCCACTCTGTAGACGGGAAGCCAAATGCATGCCCAGAGATCTAGTAGGTGAGGAGGCTGGGACCCAAACCACTGGGGTAACTGTGTTGATTCAGTTCCGACTGTCTGCCATCACAGCTTTCCCCATTGGAGGCACTGCTCTCTGAGTGGGAGGAAGAAATGATCCTCAGTAGAGTGTGTTATTAGTGTCTTGCACATACTTCCCCCGCTTACTCACTGCCTTCTTAGCCAGTCTCCTTTGCAAAAGTTGGGAATCAGAGAGCTTTCCTCTCTGGACAAGACCCCTGTAGGTTGAGAGACATCCGGAAGAAGCATCGTTGTGGCGCCGTTGCTCTCTCCGACTTTCCCTGCACCTGCCCGATCTCCTCCTGTTGCCCGCCCCCGTTCTTGACTCAAGCCTTATTACCACTGTTATTATTATTGTGATCCTAGGGGAGAGGCCCCCGCATCTTTGGTGCAGACTTTTAGATAGAAAGATCACCAAAAGGAGCCATACTTAATTTAAAACGACAAGTTAGGTTTCCTTCTGGATTTTTGGGGGAAGATGGTCTCTTAGTAAATTACACCTGACAACCTAAAATAAATTGTGCGGAAGATTTATGCTTTCTGTGGACTTGCAAAGCCTAGCTCCTGAGATGGCAGGGTGAAGGGAGCCTCTGGAATGACTGGCTAATTGCAAAAACTAGCTGTGTGTGACTTACCCGGATGGTCTGGTTGCTGTTTGTCTGGCTCCCGTCTCCTGGGTGGGGGGTACTGGACAGCACAGCCAGAGTCTCACCCAACAACCTGGCATTGGGATGGAGATATTCTGGCCTGGGATGCCTTCTTTTCAAACGTTAACCATAAAAAATAAAATGAAACAAAACAGGGCAGGGAAGCTTTAGGTAAGGAACCAAGGACATGGCATCTTTGAAAGTTTTCCCAAAGGAGCTGTCAGTGTTAGCTGAGACAGCCAGAATTTACTTTAACTATTACTGTGGATGAATAATTACGGGCAAGCCAGCAAGTACTGTGGGTCCACAG
This sequence comes from Ailuropoda melanoleuca, assembly GCF_002007445.2. Taxonomy (NCBI): domain Eukaryota; kingdom Metazoa; phylum Chordata; class Mammalia; order Carnivora; family Ursidae; genus Ailuropoda; species Ailuropoda melanoleuca. The sequence goes on from NC_048222.1 coordinate 41,516,811, forward strand.
CAGGTTAATTGGGAATAATGGGTTTCATTCCAAACTGTGAGCAATGATATTTAAGAGCGAGGGGGCTGGGGAGGAGAGAAAGAGAGGCTTTGCGTGCCCTCATTGAGTGCCAGACCTCCTTTCCTTGCACATCTGGCTCTGCTGGTCCTGGCCAAGCCTCTAGAGTCCAGACATCTGGGCCTGCATCTTGTTGGGGGAAGGGGGGTGGGTGGGATGGGGGCTGGAGCCAGCGAGATCAGGTGCCTTATTGCATTGCTTCCCCTTCCTGAAATTGGGATGGGTGACCTGGCATTTGATCATTCAGCATATGTGCTTTGAGTGCCTGTGATGGGCACGACCTCAAAGGCACTGGGCCTGGGCATCTCCACGAGTCTGCATGGTGGTGAGCGGGAGAGGCACGGAATGAGGGAGGCAAGCATTGACAAGCTCACTGCAGTCAAATAGATCCACATTGCCAGCCACAAATGCCAGCTACGTATGTAATTTTAAATTTTCTGGTAGTCTCATTGAAAAAGGTAAAAAGAACAAGTGACATTAATTTTAATAATATATCTTATTTAACCCAGTATATCCAAATTATTGTCATTTCAACATGGAATCAATATAAAAATTATTAAGGACGTATTTTATACTTACAGCACATCTGAATTCATATTAGTCACATCTCAAGCGCTCAATAGGCCATCTGGCCAGTGGCTACTGTATTGGACCATGCAGGATGAGATCATCACTAATCTTGTGTACACACACACACACACACACACACACACACACAGTGTAGAGAGTGCTGCCAAGGAGAAGTTTTACAGAGTGTCGAGCAGGGAGGCCTCGTAGCTGGGCAGGGGCTGGAAGGGTCGGAGATGCAGTCTGGAGGACGGGCAGCAGTTACCAAGGCCAGGGGCTTGAGGGAAAAGCATTCCAGGTAGAGGGAACTACATGAGCAAAGACCATGGGGCGGGAGTTGAAGGAATCGAGAAGGCCGTGTAGCCAGAAAGGGTGAACAAGGGAAGCACAGTGGAGGCGAGGCCGCTGGGGCGGAGGCAGGAGCTTGCTTGGCCTTGCAGGTGGCTTGGAGATTGGGGTCTTGCTATCAGAAGGGAACTGGGGAGGAGGCGGACGCAGGAGCAATCGGATAAGGTCTGCTTTCTGAAGCCCGTTCTGGCTGCTGGGAGGACTCTGGCTCAGGGGGAAGGCAGGAGGTCCAGCAGGCGGCTGCCTGCTGGGGGGTGCGCGGGATGGGGAGAGGCTGCATTTCCCAGAGGCCAGCCCTGCCAGGGCAGTGCCGGAGCTGCTGCCTGCCCTTCCCCCACCCCGGAAACCAGGCTGAGAAGCACCAATGCAGGGAGAACGAACCCATATTTGGAGTACGTCAGTGCAATTTGCCCTGCCTGAAGTTAGGGCTCTTGATGGGTATCTCAGCCCCACATCCTGGCTGTGCGACCTTGGACAGGTTTCTCCCCCTCCAGAGGCGTTCTTCAGCTGGAAAAATGAAGGGGGGGGATGGTGTGTGGACGGACTAGGGGTCTAAAGCCTCATGACAGCAGGCTGGGGTTCCCCTCTGGGTTGTCTTGGGCACCACCTCCTTTGTTCTGGTGGGCCCTGGATTTGGAAGGTTTCTTTCTCTGCTCCAAGGAGTGAGAGTGGTGGGGTCCGTCACCCTGGAGCTCTTCACCCCTGTCAAGATGCCCAGCTCTGCTGTGACTCTGGCCTCTGAAGCCACGTGGCCATGACAGGCAGGGCTGGGACTGTGAGACAGGGTCTGTGAGGAGAGAGGACGCCCCGTGGAGCTTGGCACTGGCTGCAGCCACAGCGGCCATGACCAAGTTCATGGTGCCCAGGGGAGGGAGGACGGGCTGTCAGGGGACCAGAGAGCCACACGCCGTGTTCTCCACCCTGCAGCTGTAAGAGTCCTCACCTTCTCTTGCTTCCACATGCCCTCGGCAGATACGTACCCAGGGTTGCTCTGTGCCGTGCAGCATGCCAGGTGCTAGAGATGCGGGGTGAGTGTGGATAGGGTCAGGGAGAGCGTCCTGGGGGACACGATCTGAATGATGAACAGGAGGCAGATGTGGGGACATCGAGGGGAAAGAGCTTTCCAAGCAGAAAGGACTGCCCATGCATGCAAAGGCCCTGAGGTAGGAATGAGTCTGCCTTGCTGGAGGAACAGGCAGAAAGTGCATCAGGACGGAGCACAGAAAACAAGGAGGGGTGGTGTGAGGTGAGCCCAGAAAGGTGAGCAGGGGCTGGGGCACGGGGAGCCTCCTAGACCTGGAAAGGGATTTGGATTTTAGTCCGATCGTGAATGCAAGACACTGGAGGATTGTAAACAGCAGAACAGGGCGATCTGGTTTATATTTTAGAGCTCTGTCTGGCTGCTGGGTGGGCAAGCAGGAGGCCAGTGAAGAGCTTTCGCCGTATGTAGGGTGGTGACCTCCTCAGGGTGGCAAACGGGGCGAGGTGGGGAGGGCAAGGGAGAACCGAGTTCCATGTTGTGCATGACGAGTTTGAGAAGCCTGTTAGGCATCCAGGGGAAGGTGTCCACCACGCGGCTGGTGGCTACAGATCTGGAACCCGGGGCCCTGCTGCTATAAATCTGGGTGTTGTCACTGTCCTGACAGCTCATAATGCCTGCGACAGACTGGATCACCCAGGGAATGGATACAGGTAGATGCACGGACTTCGTGGCATTCTCTTGCTCTGCCAGGCAGGGCCACCGCTCACACCTGAAGCAGTTTCTCCGAGGGCGCTGTCCTGGGTCCCAGCCACGCCTCTCCCCTGGCTGCGGGAGGCTGTGGCCATTCCTGGGCAGAGCTGAGCCTGGGCAAGGTGTCTCTGGCCTGGCAGGATGTGCAGGGTGTAGGGAGAGAGACACCACTCCTTTGGGCTTCTGAGTCCTTCCCGACAGTCTGGGATTCTTGCAGCATCCAGAGGGGAGCTGGGAGCTTTTCTTCCTGCCTTTCCCCATAAGTCCCCCTCTGCTCAGCCTGGGAGATAGGGGACACAGAGAGAGGCACAAGGAAGGGGCACAGAGAAGCAGAGACTGAGAAGGGCAGGAGGAAGCCCCAGCAGGGCTGCCAAGGGACCAGGAGGGGCCCAGGCCCAACTGGAGAGAGCTGGGGAGGCCAGGGGTCATAGGACAGGGAAGGCGAAGGAAGGACAGAGAGGGTTTGAAAAAAAAAAAGTTCCTCTTTCTCTGGTGCTGGTGTTGGTGACTCGTTCCCTCTTCCTACATGGGAAGTAAACACCATCCCTAATCTCCGAAGTAAAGTGGTCTGAAGCTTTTAGACGAGGTCAGCTGCCCTGTGGACACCCACCTCCTGCCAGGAACTTGACCTACTCTCCCCCCCTCACACTACCCTCAGACCAGAAGACCAGGAGGTTTACAGAATCTGCTCAAGGCCCCGGGGATTCTGGGCGGTGGGGTGGGGTTCTGCCAGAGAGCTAAGTCAGGCCCCGGAGCCGTCCCCCTCCACTGTGCACTTATTTCTCTCTGCACCGAAGCCAAGTGCTTGGAAAATTATGACTTTAAAAAATATTGTTTCTAGAGCGCTGTGGGGGGAAGGCCAGAGGTGTTACCCTCATCTGAGAGGATGAGTCCGCACGCGCTCCGAGAAGGTGGGCTCTCCCGAGCGCCCCCCCAGTTGCAGCCCAAGTTCTGGCGGGAAGGCGGAAATCTCGCTGGTGCTCTGCTGTACCTCCTGCCCCACCCCTCCCCCCGCCCCGGGGGTGCCAGCTGTTGGCAGCTGCCTTTACCTGCCTGGGATCGGCAAACACATGGCCCTGGGTTTCTGGGGCAGCTCCAATTCCAAATGTTCTCTCTGGTTGTCAGACAAATGTAGGGCTTTTAAGTTCAGAAATTATGGAGCGTCTTATGCATGGCTATAAATCCTGTCCGCTCTCGTAGGTTCTGTCCCAGGAAGGTGTGGCCCCTAGAAAGTCACTAGAAAGGCAGGATGCCAATTTTTTTTTTTTTTTGTAGGTGGGAGGGAACTAGCCAAGGCCTCTTGGGAGAGGGAAAGAGACAATCTTAAGCAGGCTCCACGTCCAGCGTGGAGGGCTGGATCTTACAACCCTGACATCCTGACTTGAGGTGAAATCAAGAGTCAGATGCTTAACTGACTGAGCCACCCGGGCGCCCCAGGCGGGATGGTAATTTGTAAAGGCTGGTTGAGAACTGGGATTGGGGTCTGAATGGACTCTGGAAAGGCCGTGTACAGAAATTGCCCTTTGTCCAAAATTGCATAAAGCCCACAGGAAACGTGTCAGACCTGGTGAGAAAGATCCGGTGGGTCAGAAATTATTGTCCCCATCTTACAAGTGTGGAAAATATGGCTCAGAGAAAAGCTGTACTTGCCCAGGGCCCTTGGCAAGTCTGGGATGAAGCTAGAACTTGAACCCAGATCCCCTAACTCTTGGTTTAGTGTTCTCTCTACTACCCCATCCTCAAGAAGAAAGACCTCTAATGTAGATCCAGTAGGACTGCCACGTACAGCCACCCAAGCCATGCACTGCATAATTCCATTCAGAATGGCAGTGATATGAAAGGTGCCTGCAGAGTTGTGTGGTGCGGCAGTTCTGGGTCCAGGGCGGTCTGGCTCTTCTCTGTCTGTCCATTGCACTTCCACCTTCTGTCCTTCCTGGCACGGCAATAGAAGACATAAGAAGGGTGTCCATTCAGAAGTAGGTGTGATGGCTCCACCTTGGTGTTTCTAGCCTTGTTCAGGCCACACTGTGCCCCCTCCCCCAGTCTAACAGCCCTGCTCCTAGGTGTGTGGTCCTTTCTCATCGGCTCATGCAGCACCATCTGCATGGGGTGGGACCGGGGGGAGGTGGGTTTGGGGACTCTGGGTGGGGGATGAGTCCAGCTGAAGGCCATATTTAGGGCTGCTTTCTCTTTACGCTCCCCCACCCCCCACACTCAACCCCGGAATTAAAACTGTGGCATGAGCTCTTCTTAAATATGACACATCTGTTCCTCCTGTGCTGGGGTTGGGTGGGGGGAGAATTTATAGGTGAGAAAGCGACAAACTGATCTTCACTCTGCTCCAGTGGTCAGGCTGTCGCTGATTGATGTTCCGTGTACCGCACTGCCTGGACGGCTCCTTTTTATGGGCTCCGCCCGCCTTCCCATAACTCAGGAGGGAGGCTGTAAATCATTAGGGGCGGCAGAGCAATCCTCTATTAGGACAGCCACCTGGAATTCCTGGCAAGTCCCTCTAGCCAGCAACACATCTCACTGTCAGAGCAGTTGTGAGCAGAGGGGACGTGCCCAGGACAGGGAGCCAGGAGATCCGGCTAGCTCCGAAGGTCACCTGGTGTGAGTGTTCAACCTTTGCGTTCCCCCTGCTGTTGGGGAACTCACTACCTACCAGCCCATCCATCTTTGGAGAACCACTCCATTTTAGTTCATGAGCTTCTCTTCAGCAGGAATCAGTCTTGCTGGGGTTTCTGGCTTCTTTCTCTTCCCTGGGGCCAAACAGAAGGAATCTGAAGGTGGAGTGATGGCTGTGTTGAACTTCTCTGCTGGCTTCAGAACCCAGTTCATTCAATTCTCACTGCAACAAACAAATCAGTTTTTTATAACAAAACATGTTACAGTTGCTTAATATTAAAGCAGAGAGGAGCAAGCCTGGATGGGTGGGCAGAGCCCTCTCTTTTGCCTTCTTTCCCCTGCTCCCCAACACGATGCGACAGTCACTGCAAAGATGGATGGCTGCAGGCTGTGGCGTCCATGCCTCAACATTCCCTCCGTTCTAGCCTTTGACCAGCCTAGTGTTTTCCCAGCTTTAGAACGTGTAAGCATGAGGTGCCAGTGGTGTATTCTGTACCCCACTCCACGGGGGGCTTGAGAGATTTGCAATGGCATTTTTGACCATATGCAATGTTTCCCTCACATGATGATTTTTGAACTTAACCTCCACCCAAGAAGTGACTCGATCATGTTTCTTTCTTGTTTTTCCATTTCCTTTCCTTTAAACATTTTTTTTCCTTTATTTCCTTTCCCACCGAGGTAGCACTTACAAGCAGTGGACCCAACACTTTGCTCACCGTGCATGGTCCCTTATGCCCCTTCCCAGTCCATGTTGTCTCCCCTCCCAGAGGGGACGGTCATCACCTCTTCTCAAACCTCGTATAAGTGGAGTCATGTGGGAAGTGCTCTGTGTCTGCTTCTTGGGCTCCTCGAAACACCGCATCGTGTGCGGGGCTGTAGTTCTTTGTTCAGTGTCATGTCGTATTCCTGAAGCTACCGCTTGATGTTATTTAAAGACAGTCATTATGGGCCGTTCTCCTTTTTAAAAATATTTTATTTATTTATTTGAGAGAGAGAGAGCACAAGCGGGGTGAGGGGCAGAGGGAGAAGCAGACTCCCTGTGGAAGAGGGAGCCCAACTCGGGGCTCAATCCCAGGACCCTGGGATTATGAGCTGAGCCGAAGGCAGACATTTCACCAACTGAGCCACCCAGGCACCCCTCATCCTCCCTTTTTAAAGTCTAAATAATTTTTTCGTTGTAGTAAACTAGGCATTATGCAAAATTTACTATCTTCCGTTAGTAACTGTACAATTCAGTGGCAGGAAGTACACTGACCTTGTACAACCATCACCACCGGTAGGGGGTTCTCTTTTTGCGAACTGGTTATCTTCTGGTCCCTCCTCTGGTCCCCAACCTTACTTCTCAGCACGGTCCATCCCGACCCCTGGTCTTTGCTCCCCCAGCACCCTGTTTGTTCCACACTCATCATGGTGTGGGGCTGTGTTTTGCACCTTGCTGGTGGCCAGCCAGGAGTGGGTCATTGAATCAATTCAGTGGATGCCAGCTCACCTTTTAAAAATACAAAAACAGAAGGGTGCCTGGGCGGCTCAGTCGGTTAAGCGTCTGCCTTTGGCTCAGGTCATGATCTCAGGGTCCTGGGATTGAGCCCAGCATCAGTCTCCTTGCTCAGTGGGAGCCTGCTTCTCCCTCTACCTGCCTCTCCTCCTGCTTTCACTCTCTCTCTCTCTCCCTCGCTCTGACACATAAAAAAATAGAATCTTAAAAAAAAACAAAAAACAACACAACAAACTCCAAATAATGGGTTCCAAGCACTTACATGGGTTCCCAGACCTTAGGACTGAGATCAATCATTTCATTCCTGGCGGTTCTTGGTCTTTCTCTGGGCTCTGGGGCTCCTGGGCACAGTTCTGGGGGGAGGATGGGAAAAAAAGTATTTCAGGATGGGCACCATGAATGCCGGTACAGCCTGGCATCGGCCATCAGGTGGAAGACAGGACCCACTGGGCCTTGTGTGAGTCCCTGATTCATCAGCTCTCTGCTGTCCCCTTTACTGCCACCTCCCTGCTGATGCTCTCCCAGGCTCCCTGCCATAGGTATACATCCATTCATCTGTCAGCGGACACGTGGGGTGTCCCCGTGTGTCGGCTATTATAAATGATGCTGCAATGAACGTGGGGTGCAGATATCGCTTCATGATAGTGGTTTTATTTTCTTTGGATAAATACCCACAAGTGGAATTGCTAGATCATATGGTAGTTCTGTTTTTAATTTTTTGAGGAACCTCCCTACTGTGTCCCACAGTGGCTGCACCAATATATATTCCCACCAGCGTGCGTGAGGGCTTCCCCTTCTCCACAGCCTCGCCAACACTTGTTAGCTCGTGTCTTTTTGATGGTAGCCATTCTGACAGGTGTGAGGTGAGGGCTGTGTGGTCTGGCTCTGCATTGCCCTGGTCACTAGTGATGTGAAACGTCTTTTCATGTCTCCGTTGGCCATCTGGATGTCTTCTTTGTAAAAGGGTCCGTGCTGGTCCTTTGCCCATTTTAAAATTGGATTATTTGTTCTTTTGCTGTTGTGTCGTGGGAGTTCCTTATCTATTTTGGGTATTAACCCCTTATCAAATACATAGTTTGCACTTGTTTTCTCTCATTCTGTTAAGAGGGGTGCTGTCTAGGCTTGTCTGAAAACACAGAGCTCAGAAGCCATGGGGTGGAGGACTTAGAAATATTTAAGTTGAACCTGGAGCTGGTTGTCTGGCCCATTTTAAAATGTGGCTTCATGCCTGAGTGGGGAGCACTATAGAAATGGGCCTGTCCCTGAAAGGGCAGTTTCAGGCACCCAAGGTGAAGGAAATATTTGAGGAGCAGTGACCTTTCCGCTGTTCACCTTATCAGAGCTGATGCGGCCCACGCTTCCCGAGCCTGGCGGCTCATTAGGACCCCGGAGAGACCTAAAAACAAACAGTCTGGCTTCCTGGGCTGCTGCTTCCTTAGAGATTCCTGAGATTCCCTTCAGTGGGGCCCGGTGGGGGCCCAGGGACCTGTGTCTTCTGATCTCTTTTCTCCCAAGCTACCCCAGGTGACTCTGATGTGCGACCAGGTTTGGGACCCTGACCCAGATGTGGGGGTGCCAAGGGCTGCTTGTGCCCCAGGCAAGCGGCTCTTGCTGGAACCAGGCACCCCCAAGTCCTGTTCTCAGCCCAAGGGGCAAAGTGGGCAAAAGTGAGGAATCTGCTCTGGGGCTGGGTCTGGATGGTCCCCTCTGCCTGGTAGAGGGACTGTGTTGGTGTGAAGCCCACCTCTGGAGGAGGGGGGCCTGAAACGGTTGGCTGCGGTTCAGCCCAATCTCCTTTGTTTCCACCCAAAGCTGCGGACTACTGGCGCTACAGGGGAACACGCATGGGTGACCCCCACCCCAGACTGTGGGTGTCCCCGATAGTCCTTCTGGTTTGGGGAGCCAAACACGAGGCAGGGCTTAAAAGAGACGTTCTGAATATTTAGTCCCTTTTCTGGCCATGTATTTATCAAAAATGAGTCTTGGGAATCTGCAGCCACATGCATTTCCAGTTGCATGTGGTTCACACCAGCGAGCGCATCCTCAGGCGAACGGGAACCGTCGCACCTCACCCAGAGAGCAGAATATTTCAGAGGGGCCGCTGCGGGAGGGGCATCCGGGGGTTCATTTAAAATCAAATCCTATTCCCGTGTTCCCATTACCACCTCGGAGCTCGGTGTGCATATGCAACCTCATGCCCCTCTTTCCTTTAAAATAATAGAAAAAAAAGCCCCATACTTTGCAGCAAAACTTTAACCTTCCCTTTAGAAATCGGTCCAAAAGGTCAGAGCTGTGCTCCTGTACGTTTCCTGGGCTCCGCTGGGAACTGATTAAAGCCTCCAGCCCGGGCCTGTCAGCTTTGTCAGAGACAACTATATAAATTCTTTGTTATTCACTTTGCTGTGTATTATAAATATATTTATCTTGCTCTGTCAGGTGTCTGCAGGACAGGTGCTGGGGGCTGGGAGTCCTGCCTAAGTGCTTCCAACAATGTCCTCCCTGAGTGACAGTAGTGCGGCTGATGGGAGCAAAGATGAGGAGATTCTGGGCCCAGGGCTCTGGGAGGGCGGGGGCTAGCGATGCTGCTGGGGCTAGAGAGAATACAGGGCACAAAGCCTGTGTGTAGAAAGTTCCTCCCTTCCACTGGAGGCAGTGATGGCCCAGGGTGAGTTCCTCGGACCAGGGAAGACTTGAATTTCCTGTTTTATTCAATAGCAAGGGTTAATAAAGGCAGAGGGAATGAGAAGGGGATGGGGATGGGGTGCACAGCCGTAGAGGCCCAAGGACTCCCAAACAGAGGGGCTAGCAGGAGCCTTGATGCAGGAAACCATCTGCCTCCCCTCAGGGACCAGGCTCCAACCATGTCTGTCTCTGCCAGGGACCTGGGACATGCAGGGGGAGGCTCCCTGAAGGGGGCGAGAGGAACCAATGACTCACGAACTGCTGAGGAGAGGTTATGGCAGCTCTAATCCTGTGAGTTGAAGCCTTATACCGAGGCTGTGCTGCTGAGAAAGAGGCTGATGTTGTCATGAACGTTCCATGAGGTACTGTTGAACCAGCGCCTGGGAAGTTGTTGGGAGCAGCCAGAGCATTTAAGGGGTTCCGTGGAACCAGAGTGTGGGAAGGTGCTGGGAGCTGTCAGAGCATTCCGTGGAGTTCTGTGGAACCAGAGTGTGGGAAGGTGCTGAGAGCAGCCAGAGTATTCCGCGGGGTTCTGTGGAACCAGTGTGTGTCTGAGAAGGTGCTGGGAGCAGCCAGAGTATTCCGCGGGGTTCCGTGGAACCAGCGTGTGTGTGGGAAGGTGCTGGGAGCAGCCACAGCATTCTGTGGGGTTCCGTGGAACCGCCATGTGGGAAAGTGCTGGGAGCAGCCAGAGTATTCCGCGGAGTTCCATGGAACCAGCGTGTGGGAAGGTGCTGGGAGCAGCCAGAACTGGCAAGGGCATGGGAGATTCTGGCAGTGGAGGTGCTGAGTCAGGGCTGCAGGGTCCTTCCAGGGCTGCTGTGACAAGATCCACATGCTGGGCAGAGAGTTGGCTCAGGGCCTCTGAGCGCCCTTCCCACCAGGAGACTCTGGGAGTCCAGGCCACATTTGCCGAGGGACCAGATATGACCCAAATGCAGACACAGGCACTAAGATTCCTTGATGTGTCAGCACTTCCTTCCCTGACCACCGCCCCAGCGGCTTCCCCCCAGGTGGGAAAAAGCGGGTCCTGGCTCGGTTGTTGGGGGCTGCCCTGGGGCCCCATCACCCTTTCCCACCACTTGCTTGGAAGAGCTACATTCACCATGAAAGCAAGTCATGGAGTCAAGGGCAAGAGTGGAAACAGGAGGACCGGGAGGAGGCTGTGCCGGGTGAGAGGTGATGAGAAGAACCAAGGGTGACTCCTGAGTAGGAACGGCAGGCTTCTGGGGGGCGGTCAGTTTTGCGCATGTTCAATTTGAGATCTCTACTAGACACCCACATAGGGAGATTGGGTAGGAAGTTGGAAACACGCCTGGAGTTCATGGGCACAGCCTAGGCTAAAATTAGAAATTTAGGAGTGATCTGTGTCTAATAGATGTTCCTTGAGGCCACGAGACCAGAGGAGATCAGCCAGGGTGTGACTGTCTGACTCCCGGCCCTTACCTGTGTTTGCATCACATCCTGAATTCGGGGGTGTGGGGGGGGCGGTTCTTTCTTCCAGGCTCACAAAGCCCTGTGTCTTAGGATCTGCCCACTCCCCCTGTGCTCACCCCAAGGCAGTTATGGGCAAATTCTTCAGCGAGGGGCTCTCCCTCCGTGGTCCTGTGTCTGAGCCCTTACCCAGGAGGGGGCATCACGGCACATGCCCCGCCTGCCTGGTTACCGCCCAGCGCGGTGACGTGCAGGCCTGGGGCTCAGTCTGGTGACGTGAGTGGCCTCAGTATACACATCTGCCAACCCAAGGTTTGGACAAGATCTTCTAAGTGACCCTTTCCAGATCTAACATCCTGACTCTGTGATTCTAATTTGGCCCTTGGTTTCCCCCGAAGGGGATCTTGCTGCCTGTCAGAGAACTTGATGCTTCCCTGGGGAAAGATAGGGAGTTTCAGCTACAGTAACCAGGGAAGGAAAGTGTGAGTGTGTGTGAGTGTGTGTGTGTGAGTGTGCGTGAGTGTGCGTGCGTGTGTGAGTGTGCGCGCGTGTGTGAGTGTGCGTGTGTGAGTGTGCGTGCGTGCGTGTGTAATGGTTGTTAACATATTGAACTACTTCCGTACTGATTGGTAAATAGCTGAGCTGCTTCCCCAGGTCGCCTGAGGGCTGCCTCTCTGACCTCAGCCTCTCCCCTGGGATCCACTCCCACTGAGACCACACCAAGACCCACCATCAACTTAAAGGAGTGCCTCCTGGCCCAGCAGCCCCTCTGCCCTGCCAGTTGTTACAGATTTTGACTATCACCCCCAGTGTGAGTGTATTGTTCTCTGGCAGGTCCCCAATAGACAGGCAGCATCTTAGAGGGACCTCTGCTCTTACCTAGCCCCCACACTTTGCTTCTGATTCTAAGAAAATAGTATGGTCCCAGTAAATACACATTAATAACTGCATCTTTATGACAGGGAGCCAGAAGCAGTCTCATGCTGGGATCCCTGTTAAATCCCTGGGTTACTTATAACCCAGATGTTGACAGATGTTGGATTGGGTATTTGAGCTTGTGGGCTTTTCCTTTCCTCTTTTCTCTGAAGACTCTGAGAAGACTCTGATTCGTTCTGCAGCCCCTTGGCTCTTGGGGCCAAGTACTGTTTGCGGCGGCTTCTGGAAGGGCTGGCTCCTAGTGGGGCTGACTTCGGTGGGAGAGGAGGAGCGCGCACCAGCCTGAGCGAGCAGAGGCGGGAGAAGGGAGCTCGGCAACAGCTCAGGTGTTAAACTACTGAGGTGGAAAATTGCTCTGACAGTTATGATGTTGTTGTTTCGGGTAGCAAGGGTTACACTATCATTTACGTCAGCCACGCCTGCTGGCGCTGCGGGGCTGCCTGACTTATGCAAAGCTGCTCATTGCCGGTGTCAGAGTACGCAGGGGTTTTCACCTGCTTTGGGAGAAGCAGTCCACCCGGGAGTTGGTGGGCAGTCCAGCCCTGGGGGGCGACAGGTGGGGGGGCATCCTTGGGGTTGCCAAGACCCCCTGCATCGCTCCCCTGAGCTGCTGATACCTGCCACTGGGGTCTGGATTGGAACCCAGAGCCACGCAGTGGGAGGACACGGGGAGCTGGCATTTAGGGAGCACCTTCGTGGGCCAGGCCTCGTGCCAGGTGCTGAATATGCATGCGCTCCTCTGACCCTCTCTGCCACCCTGCCAGGTAAGGGGACGGAGGCTTGGAGAGAAGCTGCTGATTGCTCAGGGAGCACAAGAGGAAAATGGAGCCAGAGTTTGAGCCCAATCTCCTGATCCCAAAGCCCCAGAGCCTTCACTTTCCAGGTGCTTCCTGCAGAACCAGGTGCGTGGTGGCTCCTCTGTACCTGGGAGAGCCTGGGAGTTGGGTTCCATGGCCAAAGGGGGCAGGAAGTGCTTCTTTGAATCATGCCACGAGTTGGAGCTGGTTTCTTTCATGAGCATTTCATCATGCCGAGCAGAACCTGCCTTACTCTGCCCATCAGCCCATCCACTAAAGAGCTTTTATCGATCACCTGTTCAGCTCCAAGTAAGACGTCAATGCTGTGGGGGATGTGGAAGCCACGTAAACCTGGGCCTTTTCCCCTGAAGAGTGGAGAGCCTGGGCGGGAAGTGACAAGGAATGAGTGTGGAAGGACGATCTGGCGTGGTAGAGGCTCTCCATCAGAGGACTGAGGAGGGGAGCGTGAAGGGGACCGAGGGCCAGAGAGGGCATCCAGGAGGAGAAGGGAAGGAGGGGAAAGGTGGGAGTGTGATCTGGGCAGGAGATTGTTGTGGGCGGTGGGCGTACTTTCTAAGAGGTTGTGCCTGTGAGCAGGTGGGAGCTTGAACTGGGGGCAGTGGCTTCCTCTGAGGCCTGGGCCTCCTGCCACAGCCTGGTCCTGAGGGACACATGCCCTGGGCTCTGGGTCACAGCTGCCACTAATGACAGAAATGTGCTCCCGCGGTCTCTGCATTCTCCTGTCAAGAGAGGGGAGATTTCCGGAAACCAGTGGAGACTTGAAACTTCAAACACAGGATGGTCCAGAGAGAGGCACAATCAGGCCCCCCTCTGGACTGAGGAGCAAGGATTTGGGGAGGATGAGCCGTGCCCTGTCCTCAGAGCATTCTAGGCAGGGCCCCTCAGGTGTCAGGGGTCAGCCCAGGCTCCTGGGTAACCAACTGCAGAATAATTTCGATTTTCTCCGCCTTGGAATGTGGTACGGGGAGGTAATTTACACAGCAAAGAAAAGTCCAGAATCTGGTAGAGGTGGGGAGGCAAAGGAGGGGGAGGTCCAGGCTCCAGTCCTAGCTCCTGCAGTGAGCCGTCCCTGCTTTTTGTGTCTTTATTTTGTCTCTGAAAAATAGGAACCCTCTTTCGTGCCCTTTCTACCCCCATGAGAGCACTAAAGATGCATTGAAGGGAGAGGTGTGACTTGAAACCAAAGTGGCTTTCTATTGAACAAGTGGGGACTCTGAGACATAGAAGCGTGCTCACCAGGTGCTACCTCAGGAGCCCTGGCGATAGGCCCATGTTTCCTGGGTGTCTGGCGGTGTCCAAGCTGGGCTTGGAGCTGGAGGAGCGGGTGGGTAAGGTGGGGCCGCAGAGCTGGGCCTCTTGGAGCAAAGATCCAGGCAAGGCAGGGGGCTGCCAAGGCTGGGCCTTGGAACCTGGAGCAGGCAGGTGGGAGGGCGAGGGGGTTCCTGTAGCAGCATCTGCCTGCACTCCCCTCACCCCCACCCTGCATAGGTCGTTGTGGGATGGGAGCCAGGCACTGAAGAGCATCTGGGCAACAATGGGGTGGGGAGGGAGCCCCACCTCTTGTCCTGCCCTCCCAGAGCCTGCTCTCTTTCCTACTGTGAATGGAGCTCAGAGCTGTTCCCCTGGCCCCCAGGAAGAAGGGGGAAAGCAACTGGGGCTCCCTGGGCTGGGCTGGCTCTCCCATAGCTGCTAGGAGCTGTTCTCTGCTGAAGACGGGGGTGGGGGCGGGGGGGGGCTACACCACACCTAATGTGCAGAGAAGGCAGTGATAGTTTGCGGGTGCCGAGGAGGAGGGAGGTGCTGGCTCCTCCCTTCTGTCCTTCAGGTGTGGANGATTTCTCCCATTGTTTTAGAATCCGGGGATATCAGCCTGGAAGGGAACTGATGATCTGGGGGTGGTGAGCTCTTGTGACAGATTAAGAAACCCAGACCCAGGGAGGGGACTTCTCCGCCCATGACTGGTGGCCCAGCAGCACCTGAAGCCAGGATCCTGATGGCTGGTCCAGCGCTCACCGCCCCATGTCCTGCCTTCCCCCTAGTAGAGCTCAATCTGGATAGCGAGACCTTGGTTCTTCCTGAGGGCTCGGCTCCAGTGCAGAGAAGGCAGTGATAGTTTGCGGGTGCCGAGGAGGAGGGAGGTGCTGGCTCCTCCCTTCTGTCCTTCAGGTGTGGAGGAGTCTGAGGGGCAGGGGACCTTTCTCCGGGGACTTTGGTCGGGGTTGTGTGGCTTCCCAGCATGGCTCAGCTGATTGGGACATTTCATTCCCGTGCATGGAATTCCAAGTAAGTCAAAGGTGGGAGGCGGGACGCTCCTGAAATATTCCCAACGCGTTTCAAGACAAAAAGAGTACCTCCCCAGACCCCAAGACATTCCTTCCTTGTCCCTCGAATCTTTCCTAACTTTCACCAAAATTGAGCAGGGTGATGGTGGTGGAAAGCCGATGGCACTGATCAATTGACACCTGAGTTTTCATCCCACCTGCATCGCTGACAAGGGTCCCATTTGAACAAAGAGTGCCTAGATTATGATTCAAAGTGTTCTTGCCCCCGTACTGTAAGATTGTAGCAGATTTCCAGGGGAGCCTTGTCATCCACTGATCCATTCTGCACTCAGCTAACAAGTTGTAATAGCATGCCTACTATGTGTGAGTCACTGTCTTCATGAGGGATAGTATCTGCCCACCCATGCACAAGGAGGGTGGGCTTCCTGAGGTTCCTAAGTCACCAAACTGGGGGAAAAAGCCTGCCTCCCAGGCTCTGTGACTCCTCAAAGAATATTAATTATTCTCCAAGGAAGTCTTCATTCTGAGTCGTTCCCTTTCTCCGGTAATTAACATTACATGTCATTAACAGTCAGAGAACATTGTATGATCAAAGCCGGCATAATTCGTAGCAAGATTCTAAGGAATAGCACAATATTTGTTAATTATGGTATTGATTCTTATGGTCTGAAATGCCCTAATTATTCCCCATCCCAACTGGACCCCACCATACCTGCCGGGCTGGCTTTGAACTGCTGTCCTCCCCTGGGTGGCCTGGCCCCCTGCTCTGGGGCTGGTGGGACCACAGCTTTCAAAGGGATCAGAGAAGCTCTGTGTCCCCAGAGCCACATGAAACGGGGAGCTGGTTGGGACGTGGGGGCTGCTTCTCCCAGGCTCCCAGTGCAGCTCCGACTGAATCAACGAATGAAATGTAACATCTCGCTTTAAATAGCCAGATGCTGTTAATTGACTTCTTGGGGGCTCCAGCAGGCCCTGCTTCAAGGGAGCGGAGGGATGGGTGTTCTTCTAGGCCCAAGGCCACTTGCTGCTTTTGAAGAGTGTGCAGCCCTGGCTGAGGCTCTGGGGCCTGGTGCGGCTGGGAGGCCCCTGGGGGCGGGGCTTTAGCAGATGTGTCTTGGGTGAACCTCTCCGCCTGCTCTCAAACTGCTAAGTGGGCTGGTGGATTTCTATCAGTGGCATAATTACAAAATGATGCTTGTTTTTTGTTTTTTTTAAAGATTTTATTTATTTGACAGAGATAGAGACAGTCAGAGTGAGAGGGAGCACAAGCAGGGGGANTGCCTGCTCTCAAACTGCTAAGTGGGCTGGTGGATTTCTATCAGTGGCATAATTACAAAATGATGCTTTTTTTTTTTTTAAGATTTTATTTATTTGACAGAGATAGAGACAGTCAGAGTGAGAGGGAGCACAAGCAGGGGGAGTGGGAGAGGAAGAAGCAGGCTCATAGCGGAGGAGCCTGATGTGGGGCTCGATCCCATAACACCGGGATCACGCCCTGAGCCGAAGGCAGACGCTTAACCGCTGTGCCACCCAGGCGCCCCTGATGCTTGTTTTTTAATCAGCTGTATTTATGAGGGGGCCAAGCTCCCTCCCTCTTGCTGCTGAATCCTGCAATTAACCTTTGTAATTGTGTGACAGTCAGCTTCCCACTCAGTGTTTTGTCTGGACCCCAGTGGGCTGCGCTCCGAGTGGGGCTGACGGGAGGTGTGGTCTGTTGGCGCACCGGGGTGCCTGGGGGTGGGGACAGGGGTGGGAAGTTAGACTTAGCCTGAAGAGACCCACGGTGGCCACCACTAATAACAGTTAAAAACAACTCCTCCCCAGGCTGTCCTGACTCCCTGAGGCCTCATAGAGACCTGTTAATACTCCCACTTTACAGATGGGGAAACAGGCGGAGAGCTAGTGCTGTAGGGCACGGACACTCAGCTTCATTCTGTCCTAGGCATCTGCCTTTCCTCTTCTTGCCTAGTCTTTTCCACATCTCCTTACAGCTCTGGCGACTGAGGCCCCGGGTAGGGAGATGACTTGACCAAGGGCGTTCCGCTCCTCATGGAGGAGCCATGTCCAGGAACCAGCCATTATTTGTTGAGCGCCCTTAAGGAGTGGGGCGTTCGAGAGATGGTTCCTGCCTCAGACAGCCTTGCTCTAGCAGGGGTTGGGAGATCGTGGGATGCCCTGCCACGGGGAGGGAAGGTGACCAGGGGCCTGGCCCCAGCCCTGCCCACTCCCCCTCCACCCTCCAGTCCCACGCTCAGGAACAGCTGGGACAGCACAGATGTGGAGAGACTGCAGGGCTGCTGGGGGGGAATGGGTTTGGGGACACTGGCTGAAGGGCTGCCAGCCCTGGGGTGGGCATGGAGGCAGCTAGTGCCATCTGGAGATTTGACCAGAGAGGGACATTGTGCCCCAGGCGCACTGTAGCAGCCTTACCCTGCCCCACCAGCACCATTCTGCCTGCCCAGCCCCAGCCCATCGGATCCCTTCTCTCTGTGTCTCAGCCCGTGGGAAATTGCTTACTTTTCTTTTTACATCCTGGGGCCAAGGGAGCCTGAGAAGGAGCACTGGTCAGAGGAAGGGGCAGATAAGCTGAGACCTGAAGGTCTCCACATAAATAATTTCACATAAATGCGATCATATCATATTTATTTAGCTCGTTCTTAAATTTTTAGCTCATTCTTAATTTTTTTTTCTTTAACTTGCCTCCCTCCACCCTTTTACCCTGCATCAATGCCCTTACCCCTTGTGCTCTCAGGAATCCCTCTCCACAACCCATTCTGCACTCTTCCATGTCCTGTAACTCGAATGTGTACAGACAGGTATGCATGTGCACATAAAGATTGTTTGCTTTAGAAAACAGGACGATGCTCTCTAGCCTCTGACTTTTTTCCTTCCCATGACCCCCTGACAATCCTTCCAACTCAACCGGTGTTGCCCTCATTCATTCCTTTCAATGGCTGCCAAATATTCCATGGTGTGGATATCCATCCATCATCGAAAATTTTTATTTCCCTATTAATGAACATTCACTTCTACTTTTTTTTTTTTTTTAATTCAGAAAAGGATCTTTTGAAAGTACAACCCTGGCCAGGGCACCTGGGTGGCTCAGTCAGTTAAGCATCTGTCTTCAGCTCAGATCATGGTCCCAGGATCCTGGGATGGGATTGAACCCTGCATCGGGTTCCCTGCTCAGTGGGGAGCCTGCTTCTTCTTCTCCCTCTGCCTGCGGCTCCCCCTGCTTGTCCTCTCTCTCTCTGTCAAATAAATAAAATCTTTAAGAGAAAGAAGAAAGAAAGAAAGAAAGAAAGAAAGAAAGAAAGAAAGAAAGAAAGAAAGAAAAGAAAAGAAAGAGAGGGAAGAAAATACAACACTGGCCAAATAGATCCCTACTTAAAACCTTCCAATGGTTGCACATTTATTTTGGGACAAAGTCAGAGGCCAGTTGTGTTCTGAGGCTGACCCTTTGCCAGCTCAGCCTGCGCCCCCACCGTCAAACTCTGCTCCTGCCAGAACAAGCCAGTTTTACTTCCTCTTCCTCCCTCTGCCTGGAGCACACCTGCCCTACCTGGCTAACTCCTCGGCCTCCCTCAGGTTTCCGCATTTGTGCTTCTCCCCAGATCCCTTGACAATGGCCTTGGTGTTGGTCTTCTCACAGGTACTGGACGTGCAGTTACAGATTGTTCTCTCTCTCCCGTTAGCATCTGACTTGACATGTTATGGATGCAGGTCCTTGCCTAATGTCTGACACTTTCCAAGTGGTTCTGTGTTGCGTGAATGATCAATGAAGGGTGAGGCTTCCGTCCTTGGATGGAAGCTGGCAAGAACACTGGGCTAGACCATCATGTAAGGTGGCCGTTGGAGAGGGCCAATAAGTCGGAATTTTGGAGCAGGGACCAGGGAAGAAGCCAGATTGTTAGCCTAGGCCATGGGAGGCAGGGGGTTGGAGAGGACGGAGTTAGACTGGGACTTTGGGACAGGTGAGATGACTGAGGTTCACCGTTGAGTCTCATTGGCAGCTGAAGAGGCTTAGGGGACAATCCGGGGACCTTGCAGCTCTGACCCAGCCACCATCCATCCCGAACCCAAGGTCAGAAAGAGTATCCCCATTATGCCTGCCTTGGCAAGAGTGGCTTCCGGAGTGGGACTTTTCTGTGAGTTTTCAGGTGGGAGCACTATGGGAACCCATAGGAAGTAGTTAGAAAAAGCAAAGACAGAGGAAGTGGGCAAGGAGAGGGCAAGAAGGTGAGAAGGAGACATGGCATTCCTTGAGAAGGTGCCGATCTTTGCAAACAAAACAGGAGCAGGGCAGAGAACCCCATCTGGTTCCTCAGCTCCCATTGTCTTCCAGCCACTTAAAGTATGCTCCGTGGAGTGATACCAGCCTACACACTGTCTGGTCTCGAACAGAAGTTAAGAGGAAGCAGCTTGATAGCAACTTGACATTGATACAGTCAGTGGACGCCTCTCACTGCAGGGGGTAGAGACCCGTATGGCGGGTGGCAATGGTGAGTCGCACTTGGCATGTGCCACATGGGGCCATGTACTGTATGACCACTTACCAGTCATGTCTTATTGGAAATTAAACTGTTCTAGACTATGAGGAACTCCCACCCAAATGGTGAATGTTGGCTTGTCTCTATCTCTCCCAAGGGCAGAGCAAGAGGACATGCGTCTTCTCAAAAGCCAGAAGGAGGAACTTCAGTTAGACATCAGTACGAATTAAAAGCTATAATTTGCTGTCACTTTTGTCTGGAAGAAATGTAGCCTCTTTCTCTGAGGTCTTGAGAGAGACTGTCCCTTGCTGCTTGGGGAGGGGAGGCCAACCAGGACAACTAGAACAGCCTTCCTTCTGGAGGCCAATAATGATAATTCCCTGCACCTGTGTCATTCATTATACCTTCCAAAGCACTTTCGCTATCATCATCTTTTTGACCTTTATAACTACTCTACAAATAGATCAAAGCAGAATCATCATCATCACTTTGTGGACTAGATAGCTAAGATCAGAGAGGTCAAGTCCATTTCCCAAAGTTACCCAGCAAATTAGAAACAAAAAAGGACAAGAGACCACACCCAGGCTTTGTTTGTTTGTTTTTGTTATTGTTGTTTGCCCTGTGGCAGTAGGAGGGGTGTGGGGGAGCGGAAGGAGACAGCAGTGTGAACAGTAGCCACTCTACTGGGTGCCCAACGGTGACAGTAGCTGTTTGTTGTTACAGCTACTGTCAGTATCAGTTACTGTGTATAATTACCTCATTTAATTTCCACAATGGATACAATTACCATCTCCATTTGCAGATGAGGAAACAGAGCCTCTGTGAGATTAAGTCATTTGTCCAAAGTCCCTCAGCTAGTAATTCACAGAGCTGGTTCTTGGTTCACACCAGCTGACTGCAGATGTGGTTTCGACACGACCACGCTGGAAGCCAGCCGGCACCCACGCATGGTCCTCCCAGGGACCCAGCGCAGGACGTGCGCTCTTGCCGATCTCCTAGATAGAAATTGAGGCTTGGTCATGTTAGGGACTTGTCTCAGAGTGGAGTTTAAACCCCTGCCCCAGGCTGGGGTTCAAGGTGGGCCTTCCTGATTCCCGAGCTTCCCTCTTCTGGCATGTTCCGTAGCCTCTCTCACAGCCACAAGCTCTGCCCCGGCCAGGGCGCGCAGGGGGGCAGGCTTTGTGGATGGGTGGGCTCACGTGTTGGACCTGATTTGCACCTTCCCCTTCTCTTCCTGTAGAGAGGACTGGAAAGTCAAATGCATTCAGCACCTGGGAACTGCTAATTATTGACGCCCGAGCCGCTGGCAGCTCCTCGTTATGTCACGTCACACAGAAGATTTATGGCCACTTTGAAAGAGGCTTCGAAATGAGACAAAACTCAATATTGAATTTTTTTCATCTCCTTCTCCCTTTGGGGTTTCAGGGCATATGATATCAGCTTCCTCCCCATTAGCATATTTCTAACGAGCTCTTATTAAGGTGAATTTCATTCCAGCTCTCTGAGTTTTCATTAGAGGAGGGAGTGGGAGGGAGGGCAAGACACAGGCAGATGCAGGGACCTCAGGATGCAGGGACCTCTGGGCTTGGGCACCGGGGGGCCCTCGCTTGGCTGTAGCCTCCTCCAAGCGAGCGCCGCTCACCCATCCATGCAAGAGGGTTTCCGCTGCATTTCACTGTGGGATTGAGCAAAGGGACACGGCAGTTACGCAGCGGGGCTCACCATACACGAGGGCCTGGGATGGCTCAGCTGCTGCCCAGTGACAGGCAGGCCATCACTCTTCTTTGAGTCCATACCATGGGGACTATGGCACCTGCCACGTGGCCACGCTCTGTGGGGAGAAATGGTGTCTGCTTTGTTCAGTGCTGTAGCCTTAGTGCCTGGCACATCAGAGGTGCTCAGTAAACAGCGGTGGCGTAGATAGAGGGGTGTGGGGAGGGATGGCAGGGTTGTCCCACCAATGGGATAGGCTGCCTGTGGGAGTGCTGGGAAAGGTTTGCTCATTGACCATCTATGACTGGGCTTGCGTGGGGGCGGATTGGTGCCCAGGGCACTCGTACAGCCCTGGGGTGGGTGAGGGGCGACAAGCCCCTCTGCCCTGTGTCTGTTGCCACATAGATGTGCTACGGGAGGGGTTGACGGGCATTCCTGGTACAGCAACTTTGGTCTTTCCTTTCACCTGGGCCTGGCTGGCTTCTTGAAGGTGTCAGGCAACCGCCCTAATGGCTTAGCAGCCCCCTGCTTCTGCCACCCAAAGACACTTTGATAGGGTGGGGGTGCCCTGGGAGTCCAGGGCAGAAGCACGGTACCAGCAGGAAGGAGGTTCCCAGGCTAGGTACCTGTGCGCTGGGGTGAGAATGGAGAAAGAGACAGAGAAAGGTCAAGGTCACCCACCTGGTAGGCTTTCTTCTTGATGAGGGCCCCAGGCCCTGCCCTCAGGGGGTCCTAGTGGGTGATTCTCAACCCTGGCAGCTCGCTAGAATAATCTGAGACGCTTTCAAAAAAAATGCTGACGTCCAAGCTCCAGCCACATAAATTTGGTTCTCATTGGCTTGGAGTGAGGTCCTAAGTGTGGGTATTTAACGTGTTCCTACGTGATTCTAACGTGCAGCCGGGATGGGTGCCGCTGCTTGGTGTGTGTACGTGTTGGAAGAGGGGAGCTAGATGTCCTGCAGAGGGGGCCCTTCACCACCTGCCCCCCCACCAGGGGGAGCCTCAGCCCTTTCCCTGAGCTCTGTGATGGGGGTCCCCTGATGTCTGCCTCAAGGACAGAGGAGGTGCGACAGGAAAGGGTGAGGTTGCCGCCTCTGGACGAATGTCAGCCTGCTGTCTCTGTGCCATCTGGTCCCCACTCTGCTCCTGAAACTTTGGGCCCCTCCTCGCCCCCCACCCCGAGTCCCATGTCAGGGTCCTCATCTGCAGCAGGCCCTTCTAGGAGCAAATGAGCTGAGGATGTGCTTTGTAAAAAGCCTGCATGATGGCAAGGATTTTTAAGACTGGGAGACTCTGCAGATGCTGTCTTGTCAGTCCTGGGGAAAGAGGGCTGGTGGAAATCGCTTCTGAGGGCCCCAGGAAAGCAGGGCAGAGAGGAAAGCTTTTCTGCAGCCCCCCACTCTGCCTCTCTAGTTAGTTGCTTCCTCTGTGCCCCTGTTTGGAGGAGGAAAAGAAACCCCTGCAGGGAAGGCTGGAGGAGGTGGTGGGGAGAAACCCTGGCCAGCCACTGGCAGTCCTCTCTGTACCCAAGGAGAGGAAGGCCCCCCGCCCCCCCGGGACAGGGTTAGAATGGGCTGGAAAGGCAGCAGACACTGGGGTTCATTGAGGGGCTGGTAGATTCAAGGTACCCAGAATCTAACGTGTGCCCAGGGGAATCTCCCCATCCCCCATCTCCAGGCTACCTGGGCCTTGCCCCCCTCCCAAGGGTCTCTGCTCAAGGGCCTCCCCTCCCTTTCCTGTGGCATGGAAGAGCAGGAGGGGTGTTGGATTTGGGGTCAGCCCTGCTATCTGCTGTGTGACCTTGGGCAAGTCTCTTTTCTTTCAGCCTCACTTCCCTCACTCAGAAAGAGACCTGTTTGTTGAGTCGTTGATTCAATCATTGGCCAGTTATCAAACGTTTATTGCTACTGGCACTGGGCCAGTGGCTGAGGTCACCAAGAGGGACCCCTCTTCCCTCTCAGCTGCTCTTGCTGCAGAGAATCACTGTGGAGCCTTTTCGAGCTGTGAGGGACCTTAGTGAGAGTCCAAGTTTGGCTCTAAAACAACAGAACTGTCACTCAGCATCCTTTTATAATGGGGAAACGGAGGTCCAGAGACGCTGTTAGGGGTCCTTCAATGGTCCCATAGCTGGTAGGTGATGCTAGAAAGCTCAAACTCAGGCCTGTAAGCCCATGTCCTTTCCTCAGACAAACCTGCTTACTTGAGAAGTGATTCTAGCTCCCCCTTACCAGGAAACAGTCCAGAGGGGTAGAGTGACTTATTCAGGGTCACACAGCAGTTTTGCCAGACCTGGTGAGAGGCCTGGTTTCTGGGTTTCTTTGTCCCTGGCCTGTTGATCCCAGCCCTCGGCTGGGTGCTCGTCTCAGGCCATGTTTGGAGCCCATGGGCGCCTTGTCAGCAGATTCTGTCCCCTGACAGCCCCCTGCCAGGAGCTGTGCCGGGCTGGTGGCCGTGCTTGCTCCCTGCTCTTCCCACATTCATGCGCCCTTGCACATAGACGCACAGCTCTATGGCTTGGCTTTGGTGATTGCCCCACGGTGGGTGAAATTGGTTTGAAATAAACGTGTCCTCCGCCTTCTTCCTTCGGGGTGATTTGATCCTCATCTTCACTCTGTGGTGTGATCCAGAGCCTGACACGCGCCTGTGCCGTCTAGATATGTCCGTTTGGATGCAAAGATGTTGCCAAGGCTACTGCTGAGCCAGGTGTTTCTTGAGAGGCATGCTGAGGTGGCTGCTAACCGCCCGCCCGCCGTCCCTTCCCAGTCGCCTCAGGACACATCCCAGCCCTGGGGAGAGCTCCACCCACAGACCCAGGTGTCTACAAGGGCTCACGGTGTCCTCACCTTTCAAGGTTATTAGAATATTTTCCGGGCGGAGCCCTGCATGGGGCGGCGGGGGAAGGGGGGTCCTGCTCGTTCCTGGGCACAAAGCACTGCTCTGCCTTGCCTGGCCAGTGCCCCCTCTGTAATAAAGCTAAACTCCTCATCCTCTGAGCGCTGGGGAGAGGCAACGGCGGCATGTGCTCAGTGATGGAGCCCTTTCAGATCTCTCGCCAGTCGCTGCCCCGCTAGCACCCGAACTAGCCCTAGGGGAAGAGGGGGAGTGGGAGGGCTTATCCCCTCGAAGGCCTGTCCCCAACCTCTTTCTTGAGTCCTCAAAGCACAGCGGAGGCAAGCCGGGCCCATATAAGGAAGGCAGTCAGGCTAAGGGATGACACAAAGGAGTCTTGTCGGAAAGTAAGATAATCTGGTCTGGGGGGGCTCTGGCTTCCTCCTCTGTCCCCCTGGCTGTGCCCAGGAATGTCACCCTGCCCGGTCCCTCTAGAAGAGGCATGCAGCCTCCCTACCCGTCTCTTGATGTCAGATCCGTAGGAAACTTAAGAGACCATCTAGCACTTTCTCAGCCAGGTTCCAGAGAAAATTCAGCCCTAACGCCCCATGACGTCCACTGTCTCTAATGGACTGGCTTTTCTCCTGTGCATCTAAAATGGTACGTGTTATGTACCATCCTTGGAAAAGCTGAGAAAATAGTCCCTGAAATTGTATTCTGGGTTCTGTGGCTCAAATTGGGAACTTCAGCTAATCAAGGCTTCTTCTCAGCTAAACAGAGCACCGAGGAAGCAGGAGACTTGCCCAAGGTCACACGGGGAGCACAGGCCAAAGAGATGGCCCATCCCTCCCCCAACACACCATACATGGCATGCATGCACACACACAAGCGTACACACACACACACACACACACACACACACACACACAGAGGCTCTGAGCTTGAAGAGCAAAGCCGCACTTGGAAGCATCGTGTTGGGTGAGCACATAGTCCTGAATTCAGATCTAGTTCATTCACCTCCAAACTGTGAGCCTCTGCAAACGGAGATTGTTAACACCGGCTTCCCGGAGCCCCTGCGAGGACGGAGTGAGATGGGCACGGGGTCCGGCGTGGGGCAGGCTCTCGGGAATTGTTCATTTGCTGCTCTCCTCTGGTGCTCGGGAAGCTGCTCCCCGGTTCACTGTCGGACTCCATCTATATCCAACTTCTCATTCAACAAGGGACATGAACCGTGTTCTTAGTAAGCGCTATGAAGGCAGCGGATGTGGTGTTAGCTGGCAGTGCTCCCTTGAGCTCACACGCTCAGTGCTGGGCCCACAGACCCAGCTCCCTCCCACCCCACTCACTTCTCTCTTTCCTCCCTCTCTTGGCACAACCACGCATGCATCCTGGTTGGAGGCCTACTGTGGTTATCTGGCTTCTGGCCTACCACCCGTTCTCCTACCCCACTGAGTCCCGGCGTGTGATGGCAGATTTGGAGACCTGGGGGCACACCACGGAATTAGGAGCGTGCTGTAGATTTGGCACAAGCTTCCTGTTTTCTGCATATTGACGATTCAGGATACTGGAGGCTAGCGCCCCGCAGGCCGGGCCTGCCTGGGGAAAGGGCGGAGAGCGACCCAGAGAAGCTAGAGCCAGAGGGGAACCTGCCCCCACCTCCATTTTGCCTTGAGGAAGCGATTGTTCAGATTTCCAAATTTTCTGTTGAGCTGGAAGTGAGGCAGAGAAGGCCTTTATAGGGTTCCAACGCCTGCTACCCATATCCTTCTGCAATGTGGCCTTTTCCCTTCTGGTCTTGGTAAGTGGATTTTATCGAGTGGGAACACATCTCTTTGGATTTATTGGGATTTTGTGTGATTTCAGGGTCATCGCTCCTAAAGGCGGTGTCCTTGTTCAGGAGTAGGTAGGAAGCGAGGGAAATGAAGCCGATAAGTTCGCAGCACAGAAGCTAGCCCTGGCAACGGGTTCCTCAGGACGGCCCCGAATGGGGTGGCCCCGCTCCTCCGTGGGGCACAAACCACTCCTCTAGGGTGGATGAGAACCAAGCCAGACGGGCGCCATGGGGCGTGACCCGCTGCACGGTGGCACTCTGGCTAACCGAAGGTTCCACTTCCCTGGGGTCTGGCTCCCTTTTCTCTCCGACTCTGGTGCTCAGGATTGCCTGTGCCCAGCCGGGCCTGACTCTGTGACACAGCCCACAGCCCCCTCCTGCCTCACGACCGTGCCTCTCTCACACCTGTCTCAGGCGGCAGGGTTCCACGGAGCCCTCAGAACGAACTGCTCGGACACGTTAAGCTTTCTAATTTCGCACACACGGCGCGTATATGCCCCCAGACAAAACAGAATTGATTTATAATTCTCTTAATGGAAGCACAGGCTTTGGTTGCTCTAGAAATAGATTGTTACCTCTGCCACTTTTGGTAATTTTTCCTTCCCATTTTTTTTTTCTTCCCCCACACCACTGTGGTCTAAAAATATGACGTTTCATTGCAGCCTTCTATCGTAAGCTGTTAAATGCCAGACGTTTCTCCTTAGACCTTTAATTTATAGC
>NC_048222.1:41546965-41556673 GCF_002007445.2 Ailuropoda melanoleuca
ATGTCAGATCCGTAGGAAACTTAAGAGACCATCTAGCACTTTCTCAGCCAGGTTCCAGAGAAAATTCAGCCCTAACGCCCCATGACGTCCACTGTCTCTAATGGACTGGCTTTTCTCCTGTGCATCTAAAATGGTACGTGTTATGTACCATCCTTGGAAAAGCTGAGAAAATAGTCCCTGAAATTGTATTCTGGGTTCTGTGGCTCAAATTGGGAACTTCAGCTAATCAAGGCTTCTTCTCAGCTAAACAGAGCACCGAGGAAGCAGGAGACTTGCCCAAGGTCACACGGGGAGCACAGGCCAAAGAGATGGCCCATCCCTCCCCCAACACACCATACATGGCATGCATGCACACACACAAGCGTACACACACACACACACACACACACACACACACACACACAGAGGCTCTGAGCTTGAAGAGCAAAGCCGCACTTGGAAGCATCGTGTTGGGTGAGCACATAGTCCTGAATTCAGATCTAGTTCATTCACCTCCAAACTGTGAGCCTCTGCAAACGGAGATTGTTAACACCGGCTTCCCGGAGCCCCTGCGAGGACGGAGTGAGATGGGCACGGGGTCCGGCGTGGGGCAGGCTCTCGGGAATTGTTCATTTGCTGCTCTCCTCTGGTGCTCGGGAAACTGCTCCCCGGTTCACTGTCGGACTCCATCTATATCCAACTTCTCATTCAACAAGGGACATGAACCGTGTTCTTAGTAAGCGCTATGAAGGCAGCGGATGTGGTGTTAGCTGGCAGTGCTCCCTTGAGCTCACACGCTCAGTGCTGGGCCCACAGACCCAGCTCCCTCCCACCCCACTCACTTCTCTCTTTCCTCCCTCTCTTGGCACAACCACGCATGCATCCTGGTTGGAGGCCTACTGTGGTTATCTGGCTTCTGGCCTACCACCCGTTCTCCTACCCCACTGAGTCCCGGCGTGTGATGGCAGATTTGGAGACCTGGGGGCACACCACGGAATTAGGAGCGTGCTGTAGATTTGGCACAAGCTTCCTGTTTTCTGCATATTGACGATTCAGGATACTGGAGGCTAGCGCCCCGCAGGCCGGGCCTGCCTGGGGAAAGGGCGGAGAGCGACCCAGAGAAGCTAGAGCCAGAGGGGAACCTGCCCCCACCTCCATTTTGCCTTGAGGAAGCGATTGTTCAGATTTCCAAATTTTCTGTTGAGCTGGAAGTGAGGCAGAGAAGGCCTTTATAGGGTTCCAACGCCTGCTACCCAGATCCTTCTGCAATGTGGCCTTTTCCCTTCTGGTCTTGGTAAGTGGATTCTATCGCGTGGGAACACATCTCTTTGGATTTATTGGGATTTTGTGTGATTTCAGGGTCATCGCTCCTAAAGGCGGTGTCCTTGTTCAGGAGTAGGTAGGAAGCGAGGGAAATGAAGCCGATAAGTTCGCAGCACAGAAGCTAGCCCTGGCAACGGGTTCCTCAGGACGGCCCCGAATGGGGTGGCCCCGCTCCTCCGTGGGGCACAAACCACTCCTCTAGGGTGGATGAGAACCAAGCCAGACGGGCGCCATGGGGCGTGACCCGCTGCACGGTGGCACTCTGGCTAACCGAAGGTTCCACTTTCCTGGGGTCTGGCTCCCTTTTCTCTCCGACTCTGGTGCTCAGGATTGCCTGTGCCCAGCCGGGCCTGACTCTGTGACACAGCCCACAGCCCCCTCCTGCCTCACGACCGTGCCTCTCTCACACCTGTCTCAGGCGGCAGGGTTCCACGGAGCCCTCAGAACGAACTGCTCGGACACGTTAAGCTTTCTAATTTCGCACACACGGCGCGTATATGCCCCCAGACAAAACAGAATTGATTTATAATTCTCTTAATGGAAGCACAGGCTTTGGTTGCTCTAGAAATAGATTGTTACCTCTGCCACTTTTGGTAATTTTTCCTTCCCATTTTTTTTTTCTTCCCCACACCACTGTGGTCTAAAAATATGACGTTTCATTGCAGCCTTCTATCGTAAGCTGCTAAATGCCAGACGTTTCTCCTTAGACCTTTAATTTATAGCATGTTTGTTCAGTTTTGCTTCATTAATTAATGTTCTTTCCAGGCCCCCATGCCAGAGTCTTTGTGTAATGCTTTTACAGTAAGCAGGTGCTTTTATCCTTAATGAACAATTTCCTGGAAAATACTGAAATAAACAACAAATAATCAGGCCAGGAACACAATGAATCTGAGAGTTGTGTGCCATTCTGCAGATTAAACCTGGGAGGTGAGTGATGGGTTTTTGGTTTTTATCTGCGACAGTGCTGTTTCAGTGGTTCCTTCCTTGGGGACGGAGTGCGGGGTGCTAAAGTTCTAGAAGGCAAATGAGCTTCTCGCTCCTCCAGGATTGTCAGACGCAGCGTAAGCCAGAGTGCAGCCAAATTGGCCTCTGGTTCCAGACTTGGAATCCTCTCTAGCTCAGACTGTGGGTCAGCAGGGCCTGGGCCGGGCCAAACTGCCACCTCATTGAAATTCATCTTGTCCTTATCTCTCCTTTCTGGCAAACCTGCTCCACTCCAAGGAGGCCGTTCTTGGGCTCAGGACCCTAATAGACTCATTCTCTCTCTGTGCACCCCCCCCCCAGAACTATTTGTGCTGCACAACCCCCCCCCCAACAACACCCCAGCAAGAGGACAGTGACCAGAATTTACCCGGCGTTTTATTGTTTACAGGCTTTCTTGTAACCTTTATCTCTTTGGCTTCTTGTGATCCTGTGAGTAGGTTTTCTTACTGTTCCCACTTTACAGAGGAGGAAGCTGGGACTCCCAGAGGTTAAGTGACCTACCCAAGGTCACACAGTTCGTAAGAGATAGAGGTGGAATTTGGACCCAGGAACTGGTTAGGATTCCAGGGCTCTGGGTTCTTGTTATCTTCGGAGGAGCAAAGCCTGTGTGGGTAGAGAGGACTGAGCGAGCTCTGGAGTGAGGTGCAGTGCCCCAGGCTGACCTGCCCCGGCTGTGAGCCAGAATTCATCAGTGTCATGAACAAAGGACTGCAATAAATTTCTTTTAAAATCTGAATACCTGATTCATTTATTATACTGAATAGAGCTGACAGAATTGTACATTATCCATCCATTTTTCTGTGTCGTAAGATCATTTTGGGTCTTTGAAATGGCATAATGTTTTTAATCACGGCATGGATACAATCACAGCATGGACCCATGCCATACAATTGTAATGGCAATTTTGCCCCAGCCTGATGGCTCCCAGGTCTGCCTGGGGAGCCCCGTAAAGTGGCCGGTGTCCCTAGGGGTAGCAGGCTTAGGGCTTGATGAATCCCTGTTCTCTGGGAAAAGGCACCCCAAGGGGCAGCGGGGGAGAATCTGGACCTGGAGAAGGGTAGGCTGTGGGGGCACTGCCCAAAGGACCCTGCCTTCTTTGTTTCCAAAGCGAAGATTGCTTTATTGTGGTGTTTCACATTTTAAGAGTGAGACGAGCTCATCGTAGAACGTGCAGACATGCAGAAAAGTACAGAGAAGAAAGTAAGTCACCTAAAATGTCATCACCCGGATATCTTGGCTAACATCTTAAACATCCTTCCGGACATCTTTCCATCTTGCTCGCTCTCAGCACACACACACCACACACATTCGCACGACATTTTATATAAATGCGATCCGAGTGCGCGTACTGTGTCGTAACCTGTTTTTCATAGATTAATACGTCAGGGTTATCTTTCCATGTTGGTGAAGTTATGTACATTATCTTAAAATATCTTTGCCGTTCTGATTATAGTGGTAATAATGTTTATTGTAGGAAACACTCATATAACAATAAAAATACTGTCTTTGAAGCGCAAGTCCTGTGATACCGCTTCCTTCCCCTCCAGCCCCCGTGAAAGATGATCACGATGAATGCTCTAGTGGATAGGCTTCCATATTTCTTCCACACATCAATATTTTAATGTTTGCATAATATTTTATTATGTAGACATGGTGGAATTTATTTAGCAAGGGCCCTATTGTTTAGGCATTTAGGTTGTGTCAATGCTACAACAAACATCTCTTTATTAAGAGATCATGCAGCAGCTATTCTGGAACCTATCCTTGACCCTGGTGAATTACTAAAAAAAAATTNCGAATTACTAAAAAAAAAATAAAAAAAAAATTGCAGAAGTCGAGCGCTGGGTTAAAGATATACATTAAAACAGGTTGTTATGCATTGCCGAGCNTGAATTACTAAAAAAAAATTAAAAAAAAATTGCAGAAGTCGAGCGCTGGGTTAAAGATATACATTAAAACAGGTTGTTATGCATTGCCGAGCTGCTTTACGGAGTACCCTGATGCATGTTCCCACTATGAGTGCACTAGTGTAGGCATCTTCAGGCTTTGGGCCAGTTGGGTTGGGACATCTGGCTTCAGCATCTTCTGTCCTAGATACATGTGGAAGGTTCCAGAAGGAAATCCGGAGAGGGGCCCTCGTCTGATGCCCATGTCCGTGGCCGACAGCCAGGCCCTCCTCTTTAGCTCCTGCCTGGGGAGAGGTGGCCCCCGAGATGTGAGGGGGGCAGAGTCTACAGGTGACAGCCACCACAGTGCTGCTGACCCCTGCATTCCCGGTATGGGACTACAGTTGAGTCCTCCCAAGGGTCTGTTGCTTTCTCATCCTGCCCATGTCCTCAAAGAGGACAAGGAGGCTCAGAGCAGGGAAATGAGTTCTCCGGGACCCAGGATTAAACTCCAGTTCTCCTACCTCCTCTGTGTGTCTCTTTGCTGTGGGGAGATAGGCCAAGCCCCAGGCTGGGAATGGGGGAAGAGAGGAGAGGGGGAGGGCAGGGAAGGGAGACACATTGTGGGTGAACTTGCAGAGCTGGAAGGGTCCAGGAGATGATGCAGTTGGACCCCTGCCTTTGGGATAAGCAGAGGGTGAAGCTCAGAGAGGGAAAGCTACCTTTCCCGGGTCACACAGCAAGTCAGTGCCCTTAGCAGGCAGAGGGGGATGAACGGGGTCTGTGGAAAGCCGAGTTGCTCCTGAGCAGAGCTGGCATTCAGGAGGGAAGACCCCAGTAGGAGGGTTGCCCTGAGTCCTGGGCCGCTGGGCTGTTCTCTCTCCAGATCAGGCAGTGCTAATCAACAGCAGATTCCGAGGCAACAGGAATGGAGATGGGCCAGGTTCGCCTCGGGAGGCACCTGCAGGGACGTTAAGCATCGATTTCCCACAAAGGTCTCTGATATCCCATCACACTTGCCTGAGGCTTCCTGCCAGGGAAAGGCCTCGGTGCTTTGAATTAAGGCACATCCTGGGTCCACGGCCCTCTCATGGCCAGTCCCACACACCCTCCAGCAGGTGTTTGGGGGTCTTGGGGCAGGGGCCTGCCTGAGTCATCTTTTTGCCCACGGTGACTGGCAAGTGTTCAGTAAAGGTCTGCCGAGTGGATGAGACATGAGGCCTGTCTTGTCAATTGTACAGTGAAGACTGACCCAGTAGTCACCACATAGATACAGACAAGCCTCGATGTTCCAGCAGAGGATTTTTCCATATCTATCCATCTATCTATCTATCCATCTATCTCTCTATCTATCGATAGATAGAGGAATAGATAATTTTTTTTTCTTCCAGCTCCTTAGAAATTCCAGAAGTCAGAATTAGAGATTTGGAAGGATCTTTGAGGTGGGGGAATATGGGTTGGGAGGAAACGAATATTTTATTGGGTACCTTCTACGTGCCAGATGCTGGGCTTGGCTAAGTGTTTTGCCTGCTGACTCACTGACTATCCTAACAGCCTATGAACTTGATCGTGCCCGTGCTCGGTCCATGTGAAACACTCGGCCCTAAGGCAGGCAGATGATTTATCCAGGTTGTGCGGCCAGTAAGGTGGAGTCAGGATTCGAATAATGTCAGTCCTGCTTCGTTATTCCTTTCACGTGGGGCCCTGCCACCCACATATCCTGCGATCTTGAACTGGTTACCTGGGGACGGTTTCCCCTCCTGTGGGACAAGGTGGTGGATAGGTGGTGTTCTGGTCCCAGTTCTGAAACTGTGCGGCTTGATGTCCAGTCTGTCATCCTCACCTCCACCCAGGTGGGACGCTTGACCTTCCAAGGGTAGTGATTGTCCAGTGCCTTGTCCCTTAGGGCTCGTTCCTATCCAGGCACTGGTGGTCACATCTTACGGTCTGAGAAATAGTTTTTTTCATGGTGGGAAGGAATGGGACTAATCTCTACAGGCGTGCATGGCCCTCAGTGACTGACTTATCTTTGGGGGTGTATGGACAGAGCCATGATTTAATGCTAGGGCATGTGGGACTCCCACGGTTCTGAGAATCCCGCAGCCCTGGGAGGGGGTGGGACAGGGAAGCAGAGCCAGGCGTGGGGAGGCTGGGCTGGGAGGGCAGGCGAGCCTCAGGGCTGGCCAGGCCAGCTGAGCGTGCCCTGATTTGCAGAAAAATGGAAAGGTGGAGATAATTGCTTTGTGAGAAATGGAACGGTCTAAGAACACAGATAAGTTTTCTCGCTTTGTCTTTAGAGGGGCAGGAAGCTGCTGCCTGCCTGGGAGTGGGAGGGCTGAGGGCCCGGAACGCAGAGGCTGTGCACAGTGGGTGAGGAAGGGGGGTGCTTTATTGGCCTGGCAGTTTCTACACTCCCCCCTCTCCCTGCTCCCTGGGGATGTGTGCTGATTGCTCTCTGAGGCTGGCTGATGCCAGGCCACTTGGTGTGTAGGGCTTGAGGGCACCGGGAACAGGACAGTCTTTTGACCCTGAATCATGGGTGCTGCAGGCTTCCGCGATGCCGTTTTCAGGATTTGCAGCCCGAGGCTTCCTGGGCAAGGAGAAAGCAGAATTTATCGGAGTGGCAGCACCCGGACTCCGAAGAGGATGTTTACCATGTCTCTGCAAGTGCCTCCCATCCCCTCTGGTTTATCCCTGTGGGCAGGCACCTGGCAGGGCCTCCACCGTGGCACGGGGATTTCTGCCGTGCTTCTGCTGTCAGGGAATCACTCTTCTGGAGATTAAGAGCTGTGGATTTATTTTGAAAACTTTTTTTTTTTCTTTTTAAGTGCAGAGAGATTAGAAGGCATTCGACACACACCCGGCCCCTAGTGGGATTGCTGGAGGGCAGGACGCTTCATCACGGCAGAGGGTGAAGCCTCTTAATTATTGGCGGATCGCAGCTCCGCTTTTCATCTCACATTAATCAGACCCCAGCAAGGCCAGTAAACAGACAGGGGCCTGGGGACTGGGAGCCAGCTCAGAGATCAGTGGGCAGAAGACGGGGAAGGTCTGCCAGACGGGATGATCCCCTTGGCATTTGCCCCTTTGAGTGCAAACTTGGCTTTTTTTGGTTTATTCAGAAAAAAATAGAGAAGCGTGTGTGTTTGTGTGTGTGTTCTATAAATAGAAGATAGACATCTCTCTCTCTCCCCGCATGCTGGGAGGGATGTGAGGCGTTTGCTTTATCAGTCCCAGTTTGGGGTTTGGTTCTGCTGCTTCCCGAGCCTGAAAGCGCCTTTTCATGCGGTGCTTGGAGCACGTCAGCCCCCAGTTGCAGCTTGAACTATTGAGAAGCTTCAATGCCCGCCTTGTGCTGGTCCCTGGAGCAGATGTACCCCGGCGCTGGCGGGGTGGCCCAGGCGGGGGGTCTTTGAATCGCTCTCAGGATGTCGAGGTGCTCACTGTAACTGCCGCCAACAGATTGATGTCTCCGTGGGGCAATGTTAATGCAGTGTGGAATGCCCCCTGTGGCGTGACCTGCTGTTGGGACGGATCATTGGTGGCCTCGGTCAGGCCAGACACAAGCAATGTGGCTGAGCCTGAGGCTGGCGATGGCGGAGAGGGCAGGGGAGGTGCTTGGCCGTAGAGGGCGTCTGTAATCGGTGGACAAGGGGTACTGAGCTCCCTGGACGTGCAGGCAGCGCTCCGCGTGCTGGGGACAGCAGTGAGCACAAGGGACCCACATCTCTGCCCTCACGATGTGTGTTCTAGTAGTGTGGTACCAAGGGAGGGAAAATGGCGTGCAGGTTCTAAGGCCCAGAGGGAAGAGCTGAGGCCACATCTAGGTGGTTTATAGAGAAAAGGAGATTTCCAAAGCTAGTAACAACTGTTCAACAACGTAGGACGTAGGACGGGGGCAGGTGCGAGGCGCCTGTGTGTCCCTCTCCCAGCCAGTGCCTGTGACAGGCATTACTAATCGATCATGGCACACTTTCCCGCTCACCCCAGTCTCTCAGCCAAGCAGCTACTACCGATCATGCCTAGTGTGGTACAAGCGAACCCTCCCAGGGCTCACAGAACAGTGCCTGACCACCGCCACCCCTGCTGCCCGTGCAAGTTTGTTGGGAAGGAAGGGCTCCCTGGAAGAGACTGGGGTAGACAGAGATCAGGTTCCAGGTACGTGGACTAGGCTCCCGTGTCCAAGATTTCGGCACAGTCAGGAGGACTAGGCAGGTGGTGGAAGTGAAGCAGGTGGGGGAAGATTTTTGCACAGATGGTCTGTGAGGTCATAACAACCGATCCCAGGGCAGAGGCCATCTGCTTGTCTGTCTGCCCTGTGCCCCGGTTTTATGCCTCTTGGCTGATGTGAGCATCTGGTGTCTGGCCAGGTGTGTGCTGCCACCAGAGATTCAGCGTGGACTCCACAGGTGCTGGTGATGGCAGGGCCCCGGAGGAAGGCACGGCTTCCAGAGGAGGCTGCCATCTCTGAGGTCTGCCCAGCCTGCAGGGCCCAGCCAGGCGAGAGCAAAGGTCCGGCCAGGAGGAGGGATCCTTCGCTGTGATGTCAGTGTCTTTTGAGTTATCCAGGGGCAGGTTCCCTTAGCACCATGTGCCGCACAGAAGGCCCTCAAGTGTTAGAATAAACAAAGGGATACAAACTCTAAGGATGCGGGTTGACAGGACCAGGGCTTCCTTCACACTTGGCCTTGATGGAGGAGAGCAGAGCTTTCCAAACAGGTACCCTAAGGACCTCTGCTCCTGGAACAGTGAGTGACCAGAAACAGTTCTATGGAAAACACTGGGTGGAACAAAGTAAGAACAGGTCTCTTTACTTTGGGTCTTTTCAGAGCCTAAGGTATGGTGAGATGCACTGGAGACAAACCATAAGAGACTCTTAACTCTAGGAAACAAACTGAGGGTTGCTAGAGGGGAGTGGGTGGAGGGATGGGGTACCTGGGTGATGGGCAGTAAGGAGGGCACTTGTGATGAGCGCTGGGTGTTATATACAATTGACGAATCACTGAACTCTACCTCTGAAACTAATAATATACTATATGTTAATTGATTTTAAATAAAAAAAAAGAAAAACATACACTGGAATACTTAAAATGAAGAAATAAGCACATGTAGCATTTCCTGAACTAATTCACTCATGGAAATCTGTGGGGGATTTCTATCACTATCTCACGGGACTAGTGTCCCACCAAGCCCCGTTTTGGAAAACGCCTCCCAAAGTTGCCCACGTGGCCCCCACTGCTCGGCGGTGCAAACCCTCTACTGTGTCCAAAGCCACCTACACATTCCTGCCCCTGGGCGCTGGCTTGTGCCCTACCTGCTCCCGAAATGCCCTTTCTCCGCCTGCTCCCTCTCCACGGTCCGTCCGTCTTAAGTGCCATCCACTCCCAGGAGCCCCCCACTGGGACTTCACCCTTTGCGGCTTGAGCTCGTCAAATAGATGGCAGTGGACCCGTGCTATTTGTTTGTGTCCACAGGACAGCCCAGGGCCAGGCCCGTGGTGTTCCAGGAATGCTGAGCAGATCGGTTTGGGCGGGTG